>NW_027397066.1:33886907-34078151 GCF_003265705.2 Callorhinus ursinus | reverse complement strand
ATGCAATGGAATATTATGCAGCCATCAAAAAATGGAATCTTGCCATTTGCAACTACATGGATGGAACTAGAGGGTATTATGCTAAGTGAAATAAGTCAATCAGAGAAAGACAAGTATCATATGATCTCACTGATATGAGGAATTCTTAATCTCAGGAAACAAAGTGAGAGTTGCTGGAGTGGTGGGAAGATTGATGAATCACAGACCTGTACCCCTGAAACAAATAATACATTATATGTTAATTTAAAAAATTTTTAAAAAAGAAAACTGCCTGCTGATTATTCTATCTGAAACATTTCCTCAATTTCTACCTCCCCCCGCACCCTGCCACATACTCCCCAACTCTTTCCACCAGGTCTTACAGATCTTAGTTTAAATCTTTCAGCCTCTAGCCCTCCCCCATCCTTGAGGTTAGACTAGGTCTCCATGCTGTACAGTCACATAGCACGTCTCCACCATGTCCCAAGGGCCTGTATCTGGTATATAGATACCTGGGGCATAGATGACTCTCAACAAATATTGGATGGATGGAGGGATGGATGGAAAGGATAATAATGTCCACCTTTCTTCCCTCTTAAGACCAAGTGAGACATTGAGGTAAAAATACACACGGTAAAAATGCTTTACAAATGTAAGCTATTACTCAAGCGTTGAATTTGAGAAAACTGGGGGTCTTAAATGGAGCCTAACAGAGGGGAAAAAAATAACCTGATGATGGTCAACAATTTCTTGGGCTTTATAAACATCTACAAACACAATGGGCAAGAACGGGTTAGTTTGTCTGCCCCCAGAGTCAGAGCAGAGTCAGGCCAAGGAGGACAAGGAAGGTGAAACAAAGACCAGGTGGCATCTTGTCCCAAGCAGGTAAGGGCTGTGGCACAGGACAGCCCACCGAAGCAGGAGGTTAAGTGGGCATCACACACAGACAGGCAGGAGTCTACCGATCACACTGAAGGTGTCTGTGAATTTGGACGAAGAAAAATTACATCTTTACTTCACTAAGTCTAACTGAAATATACCATTTCCTTCAATTAATAAACCACAGTAGCATCTGTAGCACCATCAGCAGAATATGGGACTTTGTCACTAAAAAAGAATCTCTGGGCAAAGATTTTTTTGTTTGTAACATTACAACTTCAGATATCAAAAATGTCTTTTATACTGTCACCATTACTTTAAAATTGTGGTAGGTTTTTGATCCACCACTGAATCTTGTCATTTAATTAGCTTTTTTAAAAAGCACATTTGTATTTATTAAAAAGCCACTGGGTGGCTCAGTCAGTTAAGCATCTGACTCTTGATTTTGGCTCAGGTCATGATCTCAGGGTCCTGGGATCTCAGGGTCCTGGGATGGAGCCCCATGTCAGGCTCTGCATTCAGTCTGCTTGGGATTCTCTCTCCCTCTCCCTCTAACCCTCCCCCCTGCTTGTGCTCTCTCTCTAAAATAAATAAATAACATCTTTAAGGGAAAAAAAGCACATACATATAGCTATATGTAAACTGAACATTTTCATAACTTATTCCAACATAACTGGCTTCCTTTGTAACACTATGTATATTACTTGACACATTTAAAAAGTATTCAAAGAGAGGGTCCATAGGCTTCACCAAACAAAGAGGTCTGGGGCATGGAAAATGTTAAGGGACCTTGGCTATAAGAGGGTCACTACAGGGCAGAGACAAAATCAATAGCGGTTAAAGAGACCATGCCTGTGATCCAACAAAAAGGTGATGGTATTCTTTTGAGTTTTGCAATAAGTATGGGGAAAAATCAGAGGAACTGCTTCACAAATTCAAGGATGAGCTGAGTTATGCCAGAAGATGGCAAATAAGCCAATTATGTAGCAGAAACAGAAGCACATAACAACCCCAAAATGTCTGGGGTCCAAGTACTTGTCACTGAATCCCAAGGATACGGGAGGGGACTACCGGCAGTGATGGACACTGTGGGAGGAGGGTACTGTCTTGCAAGCAATACGAGAAGTTGCATTTTTCACCACATTTTATTAAAGTGCACCCAACCAGAGCTATCACATCCAGATGGAAAGTAGTTTGAGGGCAGATTCTTCGTGGGAAAGCAAAGAAGGACCACTGATAGAAACAACAGTAACGGGAACAGGAAGAAATCAGTCTTTCTTACAGCACCAATAACTCAGGCCCTGATGGCAGAGTACAAGTAAATTGAGATGAGTGCAGATCTTCACTGAACCAAAAGAATTTGGTTCTGGAGAATGTGAAGACTAAATTAACCAAGACAAGAGAGAAGAATCAAATATTGTGTAAGATGCAATCAATCCATAGACCCTGGGAATCATAAACAGCTTCCTAGGAAAGTACACAGGTATCGGTTGGGGCCAGAATCACCACCTCCCTTGTTTCTGGAAGGCAACATAGTAGAAATGCATTTATCCCCTAAGGCTACTCCACTAAAATCAGCCCTTTTTTTGCTTTCCTGTGCTTTCATTCAGAATCTGATAGTTGTGTTTTGTTTTGGGGTTTTTTTTCCAGTTTACATAAAAGGATTCTGGTAGCGTAAGATATAAAGCCCTTTATGACTTCATCTTCAGGAATTCCTAATATAATACTTTCTTAGCTATTCTGAGTCAGATAAAAGAGAAAGGAGTAACTTTTTTTTAGGATTTTTTTTTCTCTTTTGCTTTTAAAGAGTTTAAATCAAAAGGATTGCAATAGGGAAAAGACTTTTATTAAAAGGACCAGAGAAGAGTGAATAAAGTTGCCTACTACTCAATTCAATCAACTTTTAACATGAAAACTAATTTAGCATTAGCCTTTTTGCTTGGAATGAGTAAACAGAGCAATTTTCACATTGTTTCAAATTACAATGCAGCTGTAATATCTGGCAACATTATTTGGGTAAAAGAGCCAAGAATAGACTTCTAAAAGATTAATACAGTGTTACTGTATCATGACATCATTTATAGGAACCGCCCATATGTTAATTTCAATACAATTTCTGAATAAAAACACCACCAGCTTACAGCTGTCAAAGCATCACTCTTCCCCACTTAGGTAAAAATGACAGCTTTTTAAATTATAGTAAGGATATCCAAAATTTTTAAAGATTAATCAAATCAGTCAATATTTACCCAATATCAATCCAGTTATCACTGGATATGTTTTCTGACTCACCTCAATGGAGTATCATTCAAATCTGAAATGTCATAATGGAAATATTCTACTAGCTCCATTAATCCCCTAGATACTCTAGTCCCCCAAGGGTCCCAAGAAATGTTTGCTGAATATTTCCTAATGAACTAACTTAAAATTCAAGCCATTGACTTCAGGTGCTCATGAGTAATAATGAGTCAAATGTAATTCCTTACAAATAATATTTTTTTAATTTGGCATGAGAAATAAGCCAAGTCCTGGCACCAATTCAGGAACAAGAAGTCATATCATGGAATTTCAAGTCAAGTAAGAAAGTCCTTATGTAAGCTTCTGGAAGAAAAAGTCCTCAAAATGAAGCAAGCATTGCTTGCTGATCCATACACAATCAATGTGCTGACCAAGTCATGGGTAGTAAATTTCATAAAATACTTTTTTAAATTTTTTTTAAAGATTTATTTATTTGAGAGAGAGAGAGACAAGAGCACATGTTTGCGGGGAGGGGCAGAAGAAGGAGAGAGAATCCTCAAGCAGACTCCCCACTGAGCACAGAGCCAGATGTGGGGCTCAATCCCAGGACCCCGAGATCATGACCTGAGCTGAAATCAAGAGCCAGCAGCTTAACCAACTGGGCCATCTAGGCACCCCTCATAAAATACTTTTAATCAAGACACTGATGCAGATAAATTATTCGAGGTCATTGGCTCCTGCAGCTAAAGTGAAAAGCCTTGATTCCAAGACCAAACTGTTGATCATCTTGGAATTTATCAGAAACATCAAGACTAATCTAAGTGCTAGAAGACTCCATGGCAATAGTTGTTGGGCCAATAACTGCCCCATCCTGGAAATTTACCTTCAGTATAGTCAAAGTGAATCCCCAAAAGCTTAAACCATCACAGATGTTAAAGAAAGGGCTCAAAAGAATGAAGATTTTATTTCAGGTGGAAGTAACACCTGTTGCTTTTTGATTCCAGAGAATCACACAAGGAACAACCCTACTTTGTCCTACCTCCCCTCTACCCCCTACTGTAGCGCAGGCAAACAGACACCATATCCTCCGCTGCGGGAGGAAGATCGGAAAACCCAACATTTTCAACATGAGAATGTATTTGAGGGCCCCAGGGAGGCTCTGGCTGTATTTCTTGACTCTACTGAGTCTCAATTTCCTCATTTCTGAAATGGGATAATAACAGATGTTGGGCAGCTTGTTGTAATCACAGAAACATACACCGCGGAGTCCTATTATCTTTACATTAGGTTACAGAAATTCAACTATACAGACGCCACAAAGGAAATTCCCATGGGGATTTCTTGAAGATGAACCCTTTACTGCACTAAATGGGATGCTAGCATTAAAAGGTCTCACTTTTTCATGAAATTGGCTCTTTAATGCAAGTCAACTATTCATTCATTCACCAAGTATGTACTGATTACTCTTCGAGTCCCTGGTGATATTGCAGTGAACAAAAGCAACAAAGTCCTTGGAGTTAACATTCTAACTCAACTGAGAAGGCAGGCACATTAAGGTCTTTTAGGGATAATTTTTACTATATACATTTTTCACCTTAGAGACTGACTTTTAAGTTTAAATCCTAATCCCTGTGTAAGATGAGACTTGGAAGTGAATTTAAAATATCATAGGTGCTTAAGGATATCATGGATGCTTAATAACAGCCAATATAACTCTTCTTTATACACTGTCGCTAGGAAAACAAAGATGCATTAGATCAAGACCAGCACATTAAGTACTGTGATAGTGCCCTTCATTTTTCTGGGGCCTTACAGTTTACTATTTTCATATACATTCTCTCATTGACTTGTTCTGGCAATCTGCTTGGATACATAATATTTCTATTTTACCAATGAAGAAATTAAGGCTAAGGGGCTAAGTGACTGATAGAGTAAGAGAACCAGTAAATACTAAAACTTCAACCCATAAAATTTCTCTTAAGTATTTTTTAAAGGGGTGGAGGGTTAATGACAACTTGACAACAATGAATGACAACCTGACGACAATGAAAGTAACTCAGTAGCAACCTATGTAATTTTCAGTGTAAGAGGCTAACCAGCACTGACATCCATGGGAGGAACTCAAATTCAAGGTCTCATTGTAGGTGTAAGCATCTAGAGGATGGGCTCATCTAGAGGATTCACTGGGTTCACAGTCCAGCTCTGTCTCTCATGCACCACACAACTATGGGCACGTTATGTGACTGGCCAATACCTAAGCATCCTCATCTGAAAAAACAGAAAAATAATACCAACTTAATGTGTTGCTGTGAGGATTAAATGAGTAAATACTTGGAGAGTGGCACCAAGCTGCACTTGATAAGTCATAAAATGAAATTTTATACACACACACGGATAAACACATGTACAGCACTGCTGTTAGCCACTTTTACATGTATTATTAATTCTCAAGATAATATTGAGCAGTGTATAATGTTATCCCAATTAAACATGTACCAAAAGCCCAAAGGCACTATGTAGTCTTTCAAGGTCACAGCCAATAAGTGTGAGCCCAGTTCTGTCTAATTCCAAACCCTATCCTTTCCACAAGCTTTTCAGCGTTCCAGAGAACAATTCCCAGACTGAGAACTTCAAGAAAATCATATTCCTTTTTTTCTGTGCTCCAACCCAGCCATCTCTGTTCAACCTTCTCGGACTTCATCAACCCAGAGAGCTTTTTAATTTTTTTGACTCCTTAAAGCATTCCCAGGCTAGTCTCCTGATCCCTTTACACTTGCCCCTTGTTGGCTTTATTGCTTTCTATTAGTAAATCTGCCTAGTATGCATTCCTCATCCATTCAACCTGATATTTTGAGCACCAATTATGGACAAGACACTGAGTAAGAGGAGGTATAAATGATGCCAGGCCAATAACTTTATAAATACTTCCTGTTCGTATTGTTTCCAGGAACTTTTTTTTTTTAATGACAATTACACTAAGCCCAGCAATATGCACTTAGTGGATCAGCTGAGTGACAAACTGAAATATTCAAAACACTAGCAGCCTAGAGTTTAAGAACCTGGAAAAGTGGCAGCGTTGGCTAATGGCTTCAAATACTCAAATATTCAAGTCTAGATCTGGGCTATTTGGTTTCATCTTGTTTTGTTTTTCTTAGCCTGGCCCCTTCCCAGAGGGCATGGGTAGGCCAAATGGCAACACTGACACCAGTCACCTATGGACACTGCCCCCCACTCCCGGACTCCCCATGTGGATGATGAGAACAACAGGAAGCACCCGGTGGGGAATCTGGACTTACAAAGGAGTTTCTTTCTTTTACCCAAATCTCAAGAACCAATACAAGGACCAACACAAAGCCTCTTTATTAGAAAGCTGGAGGGACCCAGTATCATGAAAGTGGTGCTGGGTTCCACTAAAGGATCCCAAAGCCACAAGGCACATCAACTGGAACTGACATATGAGACCCTAAGAACATCTTGGAACACCGAGCAGTGATAGTCACATATGCCTGGAAGCACAGGGATCACACATGCCCACGCTCCTGAGCTGCAAAGAATGCCAGGGGCTTATGAACAAATGTCACAAACTCTTAACCATACTTTCTAAAGCCCAGTAACTCCGGGAGAATCTTCTTGACACTTAAAATTGTAACCTTGTTGGGATCTTTTATAGTGAACATATACCCTGCCTCAGCTCAGGTGAATAAATTACCATGCACACCAAAGGAAGGCATGATTATCCAGTATTTTGTTGCA
The DNA here is from genome assembly GCF_003265705.2 of Callorhinus ursinus. Lineage (NCBI taxonomy): Eukaryota > Metazoa > Chordata > Mammalia > Carnivora > Otariidae > Callorhinus > Callorhinus ursinus. The sequence continues at coordinate 34,071,302 of NW_027397066.1, read as the reverse complement.
ATTTTTGAAAATTTTAATGCCAAAAATCTTACCAATGTCTTCAGAACGTGACACCGTAATCCACTGTTGGACTCTTGTAGAGCAAAGCTTCAGAGAATCCAAGTCACAAAACAAAATCCTTGACATTTCAATAACTTTTTTTTTCAATAATGGCCAAACCCTTAGCTTCTCCAGTAAGAGGGAAATTAATAAATGATAGCTATCATCCCCAGTTACCTTCTCCTTGTACACATAAGCTTAGCCTTCCCGTTCACTGTGAAATATCTTCCTGTGCTTCCGGCTTCCAAGTATAAAGAAGTAAAAGTCAAGTTCCTGATGACATCACATGGCTGTTGTAGAAAATTTACTGAATCAATTAAAAGAGCTACCATAAAACCTAAAAAATTCTAAAAGTAGACTTTTCATAAACTATAAATCAAGTAGTATTCTTTGCCTACAGTCAGAACAGGTCTATAAAGTAGCTTTTAAAATGTCAGTTAATTATGTTTCTTCAAGGCGGAAACACTGGATTTGGTCCCAGAAGAATTTACTTCAACCACCCTCCTGAAAGGAAGATAAGGAAGTTACTCAAAAGAAAGTTCAAGTGATTGATAGAGACTTTATTTCATCAGAATAAAGGGGATTCTGTTGTTTTAATTTCAGAAACTTTAATTCTATATAGGCAAAGTGAAAAAAATTGCTCCCTTGGAACACATCAAGACAATCTAGATAGTCTAGAACATTCCATACAGAGAACCTTCAGTGCAGTCTCCCTTGTCCCACCTTCCCTTGGGCTGAGCTCTGCAACTGCTTTCTGTGTTAAATAATTGTGAGCCTGTTGTTAGCATCTCATCGCATGAAAAGTTCAACCACTGTAGATGATGACAATCACATCCATTTAACAAGGTTTTATCCAGCAGTTACTATGGACAAGGTACTGTGTGAGGTTCAGAGCTGACAAGCTACAAAGATAAGTAAGGTATTTCCTATGCTCAACCAGTTCTGAGGAAGACAAATTACAGAATCACATTATAAGTCAGACCATGAAGGAGAAATGGAGACGACTAAGCAAAAATGAACCAAGAGGACAGTGGTTACTGAGGGGGAAAAAAAATTTTTTTAGCTGCACTCCAGGACTATGTCATGTTTCACTGTCTAAATGAGACCACTCCCCTATGGGGCGCCTGGGTGGCTTAGTCAGTCTGCCTTCAGCTCAGGGTACTGATCCTAAGGTCATGGGATTGAGCCCAGTCCAGTCCTGCACCTTGTTCAGTGGGGAGCCTGCTTCTCCCCCTCCCCTTGCCCCTCCCCCAGCTTGTGCTCACGCTCTCTCTCTCATAAATAATAAAAACAAAATCTATAAATAAATAAATAAATAAATAAAACACCACTCCCCTAAAATAATTTTACTTATTATTCAGGTTTTTTGAGTGACCTGAATGACATATAATAGTCATTTGACTCGATAGGTAAAACAGCAAGGGAAAAATTATGTTATAGATAAAACTTTAAGATGCTAATTGAAATGTTAATAAATTTGGGTATTTTTTTTTTAATTGAAACTGCTTCATGGAAACACTGAGAGAAAATACAACCAATACACCATGCTGACTCCTTGGTTATCAAATATGTAGTAGGAACACACAAGGATAGTATGGTAAAGAAAACAGATCAGGTTCATACCCCAAAGGAAGTTAAAAAATAATAGATTCAAAATAAACACACATACAAGAAGTTGATAAGGCAGTAAAAATGTGTTAAAGAAACAAACACCAAAGAGTACACAAAATAAAAATCAAGAAAACAAATAAATCAAGGCTTACATTATGTACTTGATATATGATAGCTCAACAAATATTTATTGAAGGGATAAAGAAACAAAGGAATGAAGAAAAGAATGGATGGACAAACATGCCCCAGGATAACCTATGCAGCCGTTGCCTCTGTGTGCAACATCGGTTTACTGAAATTCTCAGGATTTTAAAAAGAAGCCACTCTTAGGGGGGCCACACTGGGCTCACGTGGCTGGTACTGCACCCACCTTAACCTGCACTGACCTCGCTCATTCTCAAGGAAAGGCAGGGAACGAGCTGCCATGGGTTTCTGACTTTCCTCTTCACACACATGGTCCCTTGGCTCTTATCTGCCCCCTCTGCAGCTGGGCATCCTGTAGGACGCACTTCCGGAAAAAAGTTACTCTCCTTTCCCATAGTAAGGGTGGTGGTGTATGAGACACTGTGGAGGAAGCTTCTGTCAGTGTGGGTACTAGGCCATATTGGATTTATAGCATGAGTGAGAAAAAAACGACCATTGTGCCAACCACTGAGATCTTGGGATAGTTTGTTATTGAAGGATAATCTAGCTTATCTTGACTCAGGGACACACTATCAAGCACATAAAATCATTCCCACTTGCCCTGTTCCTATACCCCATTCCAAGTTGCCCCAATACATTAAATCTCAAATATTCAAAATCAACTTTTTTATGATATTCCTTAAAGCAGAGTATGTGGACGGGGTGGGGGAGGAGGGAGGGAGGGCAGAATAGAAAGGGGTTTCCCACCATTCCATCTTTTCATCCAACAGAATCTACCGCAATTCCAAATTTTCTTGCTGGCCGTTGGCAAGGCCATGGAATTAATGAGATTAATGAATCTTGCCATGGGAATTCAACATACAAATAGATCAACGGAAATGTACTGGATTGGAAAATATATAGGATCAAGGCAGGAGTTCGGGGGTTACAGGGTTACTACCGGAAAATAGTGGGTCCCTTAAAATAGAGTAACACGGTTCTTTACATCTTGAATTTCATGTTATAAATCAAGTAAGAAATGCCATCTTCCACCCTTACCGCAGGAGAAAATTTAGTCATAAAACATCTGATAGACAGTTGAAGCATTTTTATAGCATTCAGTCCAATATCCTAGACTTGATTCACTTGGGTTATTTATTTTTTGGACTTAGAAAACAGGTCATGATAACTACATAAAATCATCAACATGAAGTATTTCATCCTTACCTAATTCCTACTCATTTCACTTTCAGCATTTGGATAGGTCTTTTTTTTTTTTTTTTTAATGAAACAAAAAAGTGGGCTCAAAGAACACTTGAATGTATTTAGGTTTGAAATTTCTGTTGCAAATTTCAAGGTGCAAAGTGTGATTTGTGGCTAATCTCCCACATTCTCACCAAACTATGTCCTAGAGCTGACAATCTAGGTTCAATTTTCTGTACTTCAAATTTTGTTTTCTACTGATACCTATTTTAAGATCTATCTAGAAAACACTAAATATTTCAATGATATTCTAGAGTCCTTGGCAGCATTATAGCACAATTCTGTCAGTATACTACACTTCCTAAATAAAGTATACTAGAGCTCTATTCTTCGCACCCTACCTGAGGACAACATAGAAAAAATTACAGGGGCGCCTGGGTGGCTCAGTCGGTTAAGCGACTGCCTTCGGCTCGGGCCATGATCCCAGGGTCCTGGGATCGAGCCCCGCATCGGGCTCCCTGCTCCGTGGGAGGCCCGCATCTCCCTCTCCCACTCCCCCTGCTTGTGTTCCCTTTCTCGCTGTCTCTCTCTCTCTAATAAATAAAATCTTAAAAAAAAAAAAAAGAAAAGAAAAGAAAAAATTACAAAGGATATGGGATAGGAAAATTTACTACATTCCAGCTTTACATTCAGCATGAGTTGCCAAGTTCACACAATTCTTCAAGCATTTCTCATGATAGGGTTTAATTTAAAATAGACATCTGAAAAAAATAATAATAAAATAGATATCTGCCCTGACATTCCTAATGAACAACAAGCTGGGGGAGGGGTGGAAATTGAGAGGGTAGAATATGCATTTTATCCTTTTTGGAGAGTTGAAATACAAGGGTGGAAATTTTCCCAAGGTATTCATTCCATGACCAGTTTAAGAGCTTTAGGACACTCTTCCTGGACTTCAGCTTTCTCTCTTATAAACTCACCTCTAAAGACCTTTTAAACTTTAAAATGTTATGCTTCTATGTCTCTGGCTTTTTAAAAAATACAAAGTGATTTCAGTTGTGTTTTCTCTTGTATTTCCTCAAGTATTCAAGTGCAGGATCGGGTAGCCATTAGGGGCCTAGCCTTGGTCTAAATCTTGATTTTATTACTTACCTCCTGAGACTTTAAGAAAGGTAGTCTCTCCGAGCTTCAACTCTCCCTTCAAAAAAAATTAATGGAAATGAAAATCAAACCCACCCCACAGGACAGTTAAAGAGGAAGGTTAGCTGAACAACATGCACAAAGTCTTGCTTCTTACCAGTATGGGCGCCCACATGACAAGCATCCATTAGCCATCAGCCAACATCCTTGAAATCTACATAGTTGACCAGCTACATGCAAAATTTTGTATTCCTTCTCTCCACCAACAACTGCCCTGTTTTATTTTAACTAACGCACCTCCACTTGTTCCATCTCCTCATTCCCAGGCCACGAATTCTGTTATTTCCTCTCCTCCTACATTCCCTCCCTTCTCCCCCACCCCCTTCAGCCTCTCCATTTTGTGTTGGGGGGGAGGGGTGGTGTCCCTCTTATTCATCCCATTGAGCGGTCTCACTATACAAGAAAATAAATAATGGAGTTTGTATCGTAGAAAACACCATGTTTGTTAGCAGAAACAATGAAACAGAGTAATGAGACTGATTTGTATTAAGACTCACGTGAAAATTGACCTCCTTATTTTATAACAACACCTCCTGGGTCTGCTTTCTCCTTTAAGCAGGCAAGGAGACAAAAGGCAAATTTTAATTTATCTCTGGCAAAGCTTAAATAACACATCACATGGTGGCACAGCGATGGGTCCCCTGTAAATGTTAATTAGTCAAAATCTTTTCATAGAATTCTCCTTTTACCTTTGCGGACAGCAATACAACAAAGAGTTGCTAGATTTTGCCAAAATAAAAAAGGAACTGTCTTCCCGCTAGGCATTTGGGGCTGTTTGCTTGCTGCCGCATTCAGGGTAGAAGGAGGAGAGAGAGAGAGAGAATTTTGAAGTATTTTCAGTATCCCACAGCCACGCTGTGCTTGGGATGGGGATACTGGAGGAGGGAATACTATTTCACGCTCTTTTGTTCACCTTTTCCTGTAAGATTTTGAAAGAAAAAGAGAATTCCAGTCTTGTGGAATTGATTATCAGAAGCCTGTCAGGTAGCTCACTCCAGACTCAGCAATCAGAGAAATATGCACAAAGCTACCTTGTGCAGAAACTCGGAACCTCTCAGATTTCAGTTCAGATTGAGAAAAGACACTCACTGTTAGCATTTTCCCAGGGTCGCAGCCAAACTTTTCATCTTACCTGCTCACTCCCCACCAGAGAAGGTTCCTTCCCAAGCCTTTATAATTACCAAAAGAGATATATGAGTTAGGACAAAACACCAAAAATAATGCTTCAAAATAAATAAAGCAGTAATGTTCCTAATCCACCCAACTCAGTCAGATGATGGAAAAGTACAGAAATTGATGAGGCTTCCATTGTGGTCACCTTAAAACCCTGGCATACAGGTGTCTCAATTTGCCAGTATCACTTGTGCTTATGAATACTCTTAGTAAATGAATGGGATAAAGGCATGAATCCGAAGCTCTTGGATGATATCTTTAAGTTCTTTGAGTATCTGGGTTTATGTGAGAAGAGCTCCCAAAGAATCCGGCATATGGGCATAGGTCTATGTCTTAAAATTTACCTTTATATTTCTACTATTGTCAGTTCAGATGTTTAAAGAACTAAAGAATTAATGATCATTAGAATAAATTAATATTGTCTCAAGAGTTCTTTCAGCTCTTTAAACACTCAAATTATCACATATACAAAAACTACATAAATTCCCATATACAAAACTCCAGATATTAGACAAAGGCAATTTAACGTAACCATGTTTCCATTTTAATCTTCCAAATTATTTCAGTAACTTGAGAGTCCAGCAAGCCAAGCAGCACTGGAAAATACTAAGTGTAAATCCATATAAAGTATTCTGCAGAGGGCTGCCAGAAGAGAATTAACAAATCTTGATACGTTAGGATGCTTTCAGCTGTAAAGGAAACAAAGAAGTAAACAAACAAACCTGCCTCAGACAATAAGGATATATATTATCTGACACCATAAAAAGCCCAAAGTGGATGGGTTCCAGAGATGGATGATTCCATAGCTCAGAAAGTACCTACTTCACTGTCAGGGTGGCAAACAGATGGCTGCAGCTGCTCAAGGCATCACATACAGACGCTATGACCAGAGGCAAAAAGACAACCTTCTCTTTGCATCTTTCTTAGAAGCAAAGAAACACCTCATAGAAGCACCCCCCCCAACTCTGGCCATGTCCATTCTGTAACCAATCCCTGGCAAGGAACAAAGGAAAGCCGTGACTGGCTTTAGTGGGAAAGACTGGACATAGGGAGTCAACCACGTGAACGGGGTGGGGTGGGGTGGGGTGGGGTGGGGTGGACTGGATGCCAAGGAGTCAACCACAATCAGCATCATACCAAAAACATACCTGTCTCCCCAGGTATGTTTCTAAATATACGCCCTGATCCAGGTGAACATCAAAAATGCCCTGATGCTGGTGAACATCAAAGCCAGACACACAACCACAAAACCATACAATACAGTCACAAAACAATGTATCAACCTCCTATCCTTGCAGAGGGTTCAGTACATTGGCCTGGGAAGGGCACCGAGGCACTGAGCTCAGCGTATTTAAATAGGTCAGTAGCAGCAAATGATGCTTTCCCCAGCAAATGACACAGAAAGAAGAGTGTTTTAATAGAAATAGACACCTAGGTTTCGATCATTTGCATCTTGCACTTTGTTTTTTGGTTTGTTGTTTTGCTTTGTTAAACTTTAACACATGTCTGCGTGGTGAAACCACTGGGGACAGTACAGTGGGGCAGAAGGTGTGCCCCAATCACATTAGGATGCAACCCACACAGGTCAGAATCCAAAATCTTTCCCTTGATCTAGGAGAGCCTCCAGACCTGGTCCCGTGACCTCGCTCAAGACATCTCCCATCACTGCTTCCTCCTCTCCCTCACGTCCTCCCCCACTCTGGCTTCCTTCGGGATCCGATTCCCAGAGCGGCTCCTTTCCCAGGGGCTGCTGTGGCTTCTCTCCAGTTCCTGTTGGGTCTCTGCTCAGATGTCACCTTCTCAGTGAGACCACCTTAAATACATAGCCTAGCCCCACCCCCAATATTCCCTATCTCAACTGCCCTGCCTTCTTTTTCTCCACAGCACTCAGCACTGTCTGATATATATATTCCTCTTTCATTTATTTAGTCTTTACCTTCTAGAATATAAGCTCCCTGAAGACAGGGATCCCCAGGAGCTAGAAAAGTACCTGACACATAATAGGTGCTCAATAAATATTTGCTGCATGGAAGAATGGAGAGAATAGGAAACTATAGCAGGAAGAAAAATACACTCAAGCCTTTCATAAAAGCACACCCAAGTGTAAGAGAAGGAAATCGAGACCTAGCCACTAAGAAGTACTTTAATAGAGCAGTATGTTTTCCTTTCTTTCTTTGTGCTTTTTTTTTTTTAAGATTTTTATTTATTTATTTGACAGAAGGCAAGAGAGCGAGCGACAGAGCACAAGCAGGGGTGAGAGGCAGAGGGAGAGGGAGAAGCAGACTCCCCCACTGAGCAAGGAGCCCGATGTGGGACCCGATCCCAGGACCCTGGGACCATGACCTGAGCTAAAGACAGACGCTTACCCGAATGAGCCACCCAGGTGCTCCTTTTCCTTTCTTTCTAAAAGTCCAGTGTGAAAATAATTATACAGCCACTGAGTATGTTCATTTTTACTGATCCAGCCGATAAAGAAAATCCATTTAAAAAACAGAAAATAGTATATCAAATTATTTTTTACAAGGTAAGCTGCAAAATGAATCAAATAAAATTATTTTACTAAAATTAACACTAGGGGCGCCTGAGTGGCTCAGTTGGTTAAGCCTCTGGCTTCAGCTCTGGGCATGATCCTGGGGTCCTGGGGATCCAGCCCCTCACGGGGCTCCCTGCTCAGTGGGGAGTCTGCTTCTCCCTCTCCTCCTGGCTTGTGCTCTCTCTCATTATCTCTGTCTCTCTCTCTCTCAAATAGATGGATAAAATCTTAAAAAAAAAATTAAAATTAACACTTGATGCCCAACAATCACACAACATAGGCAAACTTTTCCTCTTCCCTCTCCCCCATTTTTTTTTTCTGAGAAACTGAGAATGGCAAAGGTGCTAGACCTGTAAGAAACACATTCCTGGTACTTCCTGTCATAGGGAGTCACAGGCTCTAGTTGGGATTTCCCTCTTACTACAACTGTCGGCCATTCTCAATTCCTAGGAGACTCGTTTTGTTTATAATTAATATATTTAATATTTAGACTATTTTACTGAGCAGACTTTATAAATGAGGTATTTGCAAGGCACTTAAAGTGTTACAGATGTTTTAAAAATTATTTAAGTTTTATTGGGTTAAGTCTTTCGGTGTTCTCATAAACACTGTATTTTCAGAAACAGAAAGTGATGGTGCTGACTGGGGTTTTATGTGTACTGCACAACTGTCCTCGACTACATAAAGTAGCATTTTTTCACTCTTAGAATTGGACCTAAATAAATGCCTATGCAGTTAAGTTGGGTAAAATGTATACAGATGTTTCAGATATTACAGGATAAATATATAAATCAAAATTTCCTATATAAAACTAAACTTGGGAGTTGGGTGGAAATATTTTGAATATTTATTTTTAAAGATGCAGAATAGGAGTTTGTGCACGGTATTTTTGTAAATGCTTTTCAAAATACTTTTCTTTGGTAGTGCTTCTTTTGCTGCCACCAAATTGATAAGATGCTATTGAAATGTTTAAATAAAGAGTTTAAATTTAAAAAAAAAATTCCTGTCTTATGCTGACAGTGCATTAATAGCATCTTCAAACGCATTTGCAGTTTGGCTTTTCTGACATCCAGCAGTCTGCTTCTCCTTTTGTCCAGAGAAAGAAGCGAGGCTATGAAGTTCAGTGTCATGATTCAGTCAGCACGGATTTTCAGAAGAACTGCTCATGCCAACTCCGGAGTTTCTTTTCTGACCTGGATCCAGGCAGTGCCCTTGCCCTGAGCCCAGCATGTAAATGCCACGACCTGCCGCCAGGTCTCCAAGCACTCTGATTCCTGCAACCACAAAAGATGCTCTCTGCATCATCTGCCCCGCCCTAAATACTTCCCAATTACAGAACCAAGAGAGAGCTATTTAGGTGCTCCCTGACACATGCGATTTCCAGGGGAACCTGAAGGTGACTCATAATAAAGATCTTTATTTTATAAAGATCTGTGACTTTAAAAGTCACAGAAGCCCCTACAATCCCAGATCAAGAAGAGCCATAATTTCCCTGGCATTTTCACTTCTACACTCCCTTGTGCTACCAATCTCAGGAAATCCAAAGGTTTTAAATACCAAGACCAAGGGAACAAGTGCACAGTTTTTCCAGCATGCAGAGAAGGATGATAGAGATTTTCAGATTAGGGTTAGCCCACAATTGGTCTTTATTCTGTACCTCCTATATGAAATTTAAGAATTGAACAGTTCAAGCAAACAAATATTTCATTCTTGTTTCATAGTAAAATAAAAAGTCCTTTTCATTGGGAGGCTTAAATGTAACCTAAGAACCCGACTTCTGATTCCATCAGTTTGCCACAACTAGGGTTTTCTTGGAAGTGTTCATTCCTGAACACACCTCAACAAGGGACTCAACCATGCTCCCCCAGCAATGCTGGTCGGGTTCAATCGCAAACTGTCAATAAGACGTAAAACAGAACCAATTTTGGCAGAGTACGTTTTGGAAATGCAGCGAAAATTCCTTATGTAGTTACTTTAGAATTATAGGAACTAAGTTTACATAAACAAAGAATTCCATCCCAAAAGCAAGGATAAAAAGCTGCCCTCGCATATTAAGTTTCTACTTAAGCCCTTATATTTCAGGCTTGGGGACATTTTATGTTACTCCAAAACCACTGTTATTTTTTCCTAGCGACATAGTAAAAATCGTTCCTGAGATAATTCAATTGAAAGGGTTTCCTTTTATACATCTCCTAAAAGTGAAGAAGTCTGAGCCAGCCGATAAAAATGCTTTCTAGGTAAAAGGAAAGTTTCTTTTTATACAAATATCTTCAGGTCTTTCCAATTTTACAGTTTATATTCATACATATACATCTAGAGGCTTAAGAAAGGGATCCATTTTTATAGGTTGAAGACGTCAAGATAAAAGTGTTTCCTTTTGTTAAACAGTTTTAAAGCCACGGCATTTATTATAAGGTAATGAAGCTCCAAATGAAACTATGGTTCTCTAGTCTCTGGGAGAAACCCTCATTTTCTGTTCTTTCCAGCAGAGCTTCCAGCCAATCCACCTCCATTCCAGGACTAGCTAACTATGCGTGAGTAACTAGAACCACAACTGTATACCTGGTCCAGCCCTTCTCACCATGTGTTTAAAGAGGTTGTCTCTTAAGACCCTATCATAGAGGATTAATCTTTTTATCGGAGTGCATGCCAAGACCAGGTGCAGCAATCCCACAGACTCCCCTACAGCACAGAGTCTCGTCAGTGAGAGTGACATTCATGCAGAGCAAAACACAGTCATCCTACTTGACTATCTGTAGCGGCCACCACATTCACATTCTCTCCCAAAGGGAATAGAGAGACAGCACACTGCTCCTGGCCACCTCTCTCACAAGCAGGTGGGAGAGGGGGGCACACAACCGAGGAAAGTTAGAGACGACTGGCAGCCATCAAAGAGAAAGTCACCCTTCTCCAGCAACACTCAGTATCTCGATTATGGATGGACTATGTAGTCACATCCAACTTGCCGTTAACAAATCCGATACACGCCATATATATGCTTGGCCGAAAAATAACATGCTGAAGGGTGTGGACATTTTAGCCCTCCATTTCAGCAGATAAGTAGAGGGCACTGGATGAGATGGAAGACTGGCCCCTTCAACCAGGCTGAGTGAGTTCCCACATGCGTCTCACAGTGTAAGCATCTCACCGAGCGGAGTGTGATGCCAGGGGTTAAAGCTCTATGTTTTTACTCCAGTATGACCCCGAATGAAAACTGGCTACTTTACCTGAGGCTCAAACAAGTAAACAGCATCCCTGGCTGTTCTTCAAATATATCAAGTGGGTGATGCCTCAGGACCCTTGCCCATGCGATTTCCTCGGTCCGGGAGGCTTTTACCCAAAACATCTATATGGTCTCCATGGCTCATTTCCTCACTTTGTTCATGTCTTTAAAGTCATCTTCTCAGCGAGGTCTTCTTTGAGCCTCCAAACTAAACCTTATCAATCCTCCCACATTTTATTTCTTCCTTCTCTGTTTTATATTTCCCCACGGCACTGAAAACTATTTAAATGCCCTATACATTTTGCTTATCTTGTTTGTTATCTTCTGCTACTAGAATACAAGTTCTTTGACTGCAGAGGTTTTGGGGTTTTTTTTTGTTTACTGTTGTGTTCGCTGCTGTGTGCCCAGTACCAGAAAAATTCATGTGTAAATACCTATTGACCAAACAGTAATCTGCACTAATATAGGAAGAAAAAGACATGCTAATCTTCTTTGAAGGTGGCACATTAGCTCTCATTCATAACATGGGGCCTTCTCAAGAGAATTTCAGGAGTACTTTTTTAAAAGAACATTAAAAAAATAACTTTAGATTTAATAAGAGTTGCAAAGAGACTTCTTATATGCCCTTCACCCAGCTTTTTCTAATGTTAGTATCATGGTTAGTACCTAACCATGGCGTATTTACCAAAACTAAGACATTAACATTAGTACAATACCATGAACTAAACCAGAGTTTATTCCCCCAGTAATGGCCTTATTCTGTCCAGCCAGCCTGACTGCTTACTCTCCTCCAATCAGTGACAGCTTCTCAGTCTTCCCTTGCTGTTCATGATCTTGACATTTTTGAAAAGCACTTGGTCAGATATTTTGTAGAGTATTCCTCATTTGGGGTTTGTCTAATGCTTTCACATGATAATTCTGGGGCATAGATTTCAGAGAATAGCACGGATTCGAAGCAGCCTTCTTCCTACATCGTATCAAAGGGCATCTAGTGTCAACTACCATTATCATTATCATCGGTAACGTTAACCTTGAATACTTGGGAAAGGTGGTACTACCAGGTTCCTGCACCATAAAGTTACTGTTTTTCCCTTTCCACATTCTATTTGTTCTAAGTGAGTCACTATGTCAGCCCACGCTCAGGGGTGCTTTTAACTACACATGATGTTTGCTTCACATGCTGACTTTAGAAGCTAATTCTTGCAAAAATGCACCTCCACCTTCCTTCGGTCACCAAGACAAGATGAGGTCTATAAAATGTCCCCAATATGGGATCACAATAACCACAAAATGGCATGTCCCCAATATGGGATCAACAATAAGCCATATATTGTGATTATTTCTGTGGGCCCAAGCAACATGGATTGGGGTGGGGGGAGGGGAAGTAGGCAGAGTATGACCACAGGAATAGAAAAAGTAGAGCACTTAAGGATTAAAATATTTCCCCAACATGGCAGAATAAAACAGCAAGTGAATTGAATCTCAGCATAATCCCCCTTTCTGTGTCCTTGGCAATGACCCAAACAATTTCTTGATTGTTGCAACTGGGTAATACCCTTTGTTCTAATAATTGTGTTTAATCGATATCATTTATTTAATAGTATTGTAGAAAGAAAACAAAATATGTGGGCAAGACTGTGAATTGTCCCCAAGTTCTTCCTATATAATAGAATCCTCAATTTATAGCTTTGGCACGTGGTTGCTCAGAATAAAGACCCAATCCAAGCCACCCTCAGAACAATGTGTGGCCATTTGACTAAATCCCAGACACTACAATGTAAACAGAAGTTCTAAACTCAGCACATAAAGCTAACTGCTGCCCCCTGCGAGCTTGAAGCCCATTGAGGAGGAGAGGGGCCCACACTTACAAGTAATATTTACCCTAAATTTCAGAGAAAGAAACCAAGGTGCAGAGATGTTAAATAAGCTGCTGAATTTCTAACTAGTCAAGTGGAGAAGCCAAGAGTGAAACCAGGTCTGATGGAAAGTTTAGGGTTGCCAAATAAAACACAGGAAACAAAGTTAGATTTGAATTTCTGATAAAAGAACGTATTGCTAACTAAAAATTTTGTTATTTACTTGAAACTCCAATCTAACAGGGTACCTTGCATTTTTATTTGCTAAATCTGGCAACCCTCGTTAGACTCCAAAGCGTTGGTACCTTGATACCATCTGATAATTCATGGCAGAGTAACACCACACACTGGGACATGGCAGATGCTCCTACACATCACATTCTCTCCGGAGCCATTTGGTGACCTGAGTTGAACTAAGCAGGGCACATACACAGACAAAAGGAACAGGTGACAGCTAGTCAACAAAATGAAGAAAACTGTATTTCCCAGCATTCCAGTGAGTCAGAGGCTGCCCAGACTGAGGAGCCCCTCTCTCCCTGAGAGAAGCAGGGGGAGCAGGAGTATATGGAGTCACCCAAGCTCTGGAAAGTAGTAGAGTAAGAGGCATACATCAGCAGGTTGGCAGAGGGTCACAGAAACAGGACACCCAGGATTTAGGGGGAATAGGAATGTTGTTTGCTCTGGGGCTAATGCTACTTTTCTGTCTTTAAAGTAAAAAAAAAAAAAAAAAAAAAAACCTGTGTGCTGATGCTTCGGGGGTGAGTCAGTTCCCCATGGTGAATGCAAAGAAATACCATGTCTGGCTTTAAGTATGAGAAGAAAGCCTGCAAGGCACGCCATGGGGCTCTAAGGGCAGGACTGGACATCTATCTAACACAGACTAGAAGGAAAGGTGAAATCGACACCCATTGATTACGCATGTTCTTGTATTTATAACAGTTCATGATCTAGTATTTATAGTAGTTCACAGAACAGTGGTATCTAACCTAGCTGGCCATCACAACCACCCGGAGGAGCGTGGAAAGCAAGGATGCCAAGGCTGGGCTCTAGGCCCAGGACTCTTAACTTCTCAAACGATTCTGGTAAGTAGACAGGCTAGGTAATTCTGGCATCTTGAGGAACTTCTTCCACCAACCCCTGCAGCTCTTGACCCATTCTTGGCCCTGATCCTTGCAGGTGCCTTCTAAAAGGTTGCATTGCAAAGAAAAATGCGTCAGGCTGTTTGGTGGACCTTTTCATAGTTCTTCTTCATGAGAAAAGGGAAATGAGATACTAAATGACACTGACCCACATAGGGCACCAAATCCATTCTTTCTTGAGCTCACTTCCTGGAAGCCAGCTACCTGCTCTCCATTGCTCTTTTATACTCCATTGCTCATTTTAGAACTTTACTTTCAGAAAAACAAATAAGAGCATTCTATCAAGTTTCCATGGTGATTTTTTTTTTGCTCTCCTTTCTGGAACATTTTTATAGCACTCTGACAAATTCGAATTATCCCAGAGGATAAACTTGGTAGTTATCATCCACAAAATTACATTTTCAAAAAATGTGTTGCAGCAGACAGGGAAAACCATGGCAATGATTTCTACATCACTCAAAATATCAGAGAAAAAAATCTCTGAATTATCAATTTAATCCATATAAGGTGCTCAGATAAATATTCACAATCCCACATGCCTTTACACAAGAGGAGACTTACTTAGTTGCATCAATTTCTTAGTAGAGAAGTCTGAACTGAAACAGTGGAACAGAAACAGATGTTCAATCCTTATACGCAGATAAGAATTCTTCACTTGCCCGCTTATCACTAACAGATGAGGAAGTACATTCAGTAAGGAAACAAAGCTTGCCCAAGTGGAACAGAGCCAGATCACAATTACCCATTGGTCCAGAGTATAACTGAATTTTCCCAATTTCAAAAGGAGAGAAGTTAAAGACAGTGAAAAACCAAATACATGGTTTGAAAATATAACAGAGCTAGCCCAGCTTGGTCATCCAAAGAAGACTGTGCCCCTTTCATCAGTTCTAGGTCATTTATACCCAGAAATGAATTGTTACATGCCCTTTTTTCTTAAATTCCTAGATTTCTTACTGCTTTTTTCAGTGCAAGTTCTGTCATATTCCCAAGCTTATAAAATTGAGGGTCAAGTTGACCCTAGTTTTGGTCAACTTGCAAGTAATCCCTGGTTGTATTGAGAATGGGTTTTGAACACAATACTTCTAGAGCGTTCAGAATATCAAACTCAACATGCACAAAAGCCTACGTGCGCTCTTCTCCCTTGCACGCCTAAAACACAAAACCAAACCCAGGCTCTTCTTCCCCCTTGGCTGTAAATCTCAGCGTATGCCATTACCATGGGCCCAAACATCAGGCTACAATTTGGCGTCACCTTTAACCCCTTCCTCTCCCATTACTGACGCTTGCACTTAATTACAACTCGAGTGCTGACGATTCTAGGATGACCAAGAAGGCAGAGCCTCACGCCAAGGGGCTTTGTCCACATTTTCTCTTCTCCCACTCACTGCTCAGCCCCCCGCAGCCTAGTTTCTACCCCACCACACCCTGCTCCAGCCAAGATCTCCTTCAGGAGCCAAGCCTATTGGCCACTTTCAGTTCATCATCTGCCATCTTTGTAGCATTTGACCATAGTTCTCACCCCTTCCTTTTTGAAAACTTGACTTCCAGTAGCTTCTGAGACTCCACCCTCTTAGCTGTGCACCAGCATTTCTGACTTCTTTATCCCAGCTTCTCAGTAGGTTCCTCTTCTACTCATCCTTTGAATGATGTGGTTCTTCGCATTCTCTGTTTACCTTTCGCATACTCCCTGGCCAATCTCACCGGTTACCATGGGTTCAACAGTCGGGTATACAGTGATGAGCTATTCTTTACCTCCAAGCTAGATCTTTCTCCTGAACTCCAGATTCCTATGATTACCTAGGGTACAATCTATGTGAAGGTTCCACTGAGTGTCTCAAACTCAGCTAAAACTAAAAGCCTTACCTTCCTTGCGAAATCTCTTCCTGTGACGTTTTCTAGATCAGTGAAGAACACACCTACCACTCTGTGGTCATGCTGGGTGTCACCTGTGAGCCTCACTCCTCCATCTCCCTACAAGCAATCAACCCTATGTTCCATTGATTTTAACTCCTAAATTTCTTCATGCGTACATGTTTTCCCCAATCCCGCTTGAATGACTCTAGTTCAAGCCACCATCATCAAACACCTAGATTACGTTATGCCTCCCTAGTTTCCCTGACTCCGACCTTGCCCCTTCCCTCCACTCCTTCCTCTCTACTTCAGGCCTAGGGTTCTGAACCCTGGCCACACACTACAACCACCCATGGAGCTTTAAAATATATACACACATGCATGCACATAGACATGTACATATACCTACATATACAGGCCACAGGCTCTGGTAATGGTGGTTCAGGAGGTTTGGAGTGGGATTCAAATATGCGTATTATTCAAAGCTCTGTAAGTTGGTTATGATGTGCAGCCAAGATTGAAAATCAATCAAAGTGATTTTTCCCAACACAGCTCTGATCATAACTTACAAGGCCCTTCATGCCCAAGCTATGCTCAGTTTTTTTTTTATTAGTTTCAGAGGTAGAATTTAGTGATTCATCAGTTGCATATAACACCCAGTGCTCACTACATCAAGTGCCCTCCTTAATGCCCATCCCCCAGTTACCCCATCCCCCCACCCACCTCCCCTCCAGCAACCCTGTGTTTCCTAGAGCTCAGCGTCTCTTATGGTTTGCCTCCCTCTCAAGTTTCATCTTATTTTTCTTTCCCTTCCCCTATGTTCATCTGTTTTGTTTCTTAAATTCCACATGAGTAAAATCATATGGTATTTGTCTTTCTGTGACTAACTTACTTTGCTTAGCATAATACCTTCTAGTTCCATCCACATAGTTGCAAATGGCAAGATTTCATTCTTTTCGATGGCTAAGTAATATTCCATTGTAATATACACCACGTCTTCTTTATCCATTCATCTGTCGATGGACATCTTGGCTCTTTCCATAGTTTGGCTATTGCGGACATTGCTGCTATAAACATTGGGGTGCATGTGCCCCTTCGAATCACTATGTTTTTATCTTTTTTTGTCTGTTTGTTTGTTTGTATCTTTTGGATAGATGCCTAGTACTGTAATTGCTGGGTCTTAAGTTAGCTTTATATTTTTAACTTTTTGAGGAACCTCCATACTGTTTTCCAGAGTGGCTGCTTGCATTCCCACCAACGGTGTAACAAGAGGGTTCCCCTTTCTCTGCATCCTCACCAACATCTTTTATTTCCTGAGTTGTTAATTTTAGCCATTCTGACTGGTGTGAGGTCGTATGTCATTGTGGTTTTGATTTGTATTTCCAGGCGGCCAGGTGATGTGGAGCATTTTTTCATGTGTCTGTTGGCCATTTGTATGTCTTCTTTGGAGAAATGTCTGCTCATGTCTTCTCAAGCTATGCTCAATTTTATGTTTCCCAAATGTGTGTGTTTTCCTTCAATCCGGGGTCATAAAAGCCACAGTTCCCTGGCTTTATAACACACCCTACCCCTTTGCCATTTCAATCCTCCAAAGAGCCTTCACTGGTACCCTCTGTTCCAGATTAAGTATCTCTCCTATACGCCCCCCTACCCTACTTTACTTCCCTCATCACAGCATGTACTGTGATTGCCTGTTTATGTGTATATTACTCTAGACCATAAGCTTCAAGAACCTCTCTAATTCACAGCACCAACCACCAAGCCAAACACAGAGCAGGTGCTTAATATGGGAATTGGCAGTCAATAGTGTGGAAGAGACAGACTTACAATTGATTAAACTGTAAGATGGAAAATTCACTGCTAATTAACACAGTCCTATGGGGAAGAAAAAAAAAAAGAGGTAAGAGCCATATGAGCTCTCCCTTCATGGGACGTGGAAGACTTCACCAAAAGACCACCCTGGGTATTGAGCAAAGTACTGAAGATTGAGTAAAGGATCACCAGAGGAGAGGGGACATTTCACACCCAGGGAACCAAATCTGCAGACAGCAGTGTATGGGCTACCAAGCTGCATCAGTCAGGGATGGGCAGCCGTTCCCTCCTTTTCAAACCCACAGTCATCCTACTAATTCAGGCCTTCGGCACCGATCCACTGAACCACTACAAAACCCTCCTCCCAGCCTCCAATTCCTTTTCTCTACTGCTGCCTAAATTATAGACTGAGAACTCTGTTCCCTCTGCTATAAATAAATAATACATAAATAAAACCTCTGATGGCCCCCCTATGCACCCGAATAATCATGTACACAATTCTTCCTAAGGCACCTAAAGTCTCCATGGATACAGCCCCCAACCCACTTTCAGCCTTGTCTGTACCTCACACTGACCCCCATTCTATTTTAAAAACCCACTCTTTGTGCTTCCACCACACTGGACTACTCACTACTGCCCAGTTCCACCTCTCATGTTCATGTTTCCATGTTTTTGCGTAACCCGTTATATTAGCTACCTATTCCACGATAACGCTACCTAGCAAACAACCACCAACTTCAGTGAGTTGAAGTCAGCTGTTAGGCAGTTCTGCTGAACTTGGATGGACACACTCCTAAGTCTAGAGCAGTGGTTCTCAATCAGGAGCAGCTTTGTCCCCCAGGAGATATCTGGCAATATCTGGAGCCATTTTGGGTTGTCACAACTAGAGGCGGATGGGTGCTCCTGGCATTTAGTGGGTAGAAGCCAGGAATGATGCTAAACATCCTAAAGTGGACATTCCTCCACAACAAAGAATTACCTAGCTCCAAATGCCAATAGTGACACAGCTGAGAAACCCTGCTCTAGGTGTTGGCTGGCTGGCAGCTGGTCTAGGATGGCCTCCATTCCCTGAGGCACCTGGCTCAGTCCATGTTCCCTCATCCACAGCAGGCTACCATGGACACCTTGTCGTAGTGATGGCAGAAAAGAAGCAAGAACAAGCAGAATTTTGCAAGGTGATTCCAGTCTAAGCTTAGAAACAGTACGTCATCCCTTCAGCCAGCTTCTTTCGGCAAAAGCAAGTCACCAAGCCTGCCCAGATCCAAGGGGTAGGGAAAGCGACTCCACCGCTCTAGTACGAAGTGCAGTCACGTGCCAAAGGATGCCTATAGGGGACAGAATGAAGACCTGGTGCAAGTAACCATATGAATTCTGTTCCCTCTATAAAGGAAACATGATTTTGGAATTCTAGAGGTGCTCCTTTCTCTCCGCTCCATCTTGTTGACATTTCTTTTTGGGTACTTAAAATACCATACATTGTGTTCCCTACACTTAGGGGTGATCACTGGTATGGACTAAACCATTTGCCTCTGGCTGGTGCTATTCAAGAACTGCTTATTGAATAAATGAACATCATGCAAAGGACAGTGACAAGGATGTGAGCACATACCCTGGGACATGTGTGACATGACGGAGAAAAGAAGAAGATTCTCCTAAAGAAACTTTGCTCAGATATTCAGAATTTCATACTGGTCTTTAGAGTCCACCATGAGATACTGACTCTTTATTCCATCACATGAGCTAGGGATGATGTTGTTGGCAGAGGATATCCTAGTCCCTGAATGCACATCCCTTCACACACCCCCACAGAAATAATCATTAAAATGAGTTTTAAATCTTACATCTGCCAATACTGCCCTGTACAACCTACTTGTTTTGTCATCTGCTGGGTTCTCCACCCTGGCTGCACATTGGAACCACTTGGGGGAAACTGTTATGAACTAACAATGCCCAGGCCCCGATCCAGATCATTTTAAATCAAAAGCTCCTAAGTGACTGAAATCTGCAACCAGAATGAGAACTGCTGAGCTCGAGC
Organism: Callorhinus ursinus; assembly: GCF_003265705.2. Taxonomy (NCBI): domain Eukaryota; kingdom Metazoa; phylum Chordata; class Mammalia; order Carnivora; family Otariidae; genus Callorhinus; species Callorhinus ursinus. Next base: position 34,051,504 of record NW_027397066.1, on the reverse strand, counting down.
TCTCCACTAGCAGAGCGGCAGGAATTATTATTGAATGTTTAGTTTAAAAAATAAAATTTGAGAAAACTCCAAATTTCTGTAAGACTTTAGTTGAATTAAAGGCTCCAGAATGAAGCAAAATCTTAAGCAACATGGATTTCGGTATAAATGGTGCATATTACCAGTGATTACCTGTATCAGGTGAGACTCAGGTTTGGAAGCTCTTTTATTCCTCCATTGTTTGTTGTTGTCTATAATCTAATAATTTAAAAGACTAGATTCATTTTGGAAGATACACCTAGAGAGAACTTAGCATTTATCCAAGCAGACTAGATTAGGACTAATGATTCTATATCAGCATATCTAATATTGAATCCCTTATATATGAAACATGGTACGTGCTGATTCTATAGCCACTTGTGGTTTTCAGATAGGTCCACAAATTCTCTGAGGCTCCTCCCTTTAAGTGAAGCCTAACTCCCCTCACCTTAGGTGTGGACTGTACTTAGTGACTCATTTCTAGGGAAAGGAATGTGGCTGGTATGGAAGCATATGAAGTCTAAGGCTGACTCATAGTAGGTGTTGTGTCTTCCTCCTTGCTCTCTTGAATCACTCACTCAGAAAGTGAGAGGGAAAGTCAGTTGTATGTTATAGCGACATATAAACAGACCCATGAGAGGGCTAGATGGTAAGGTCCTAAGACCTCCTGCCAACAGCCAGCAAAGAACTGAAGCTCCCGCTCACACAAGTGAGCCATCTTAGAACAGGATCTGCCAGCCCCAGTCAAGCCTTCAGATGATTGCAACCCTAGCCAATATCTTGTTTGCAACCTCAATAAAGACCCTGAGCCAGAACTGCCCATCTAATCTTTCCCATATTGCTGACTCACAGAAACTCTGAAATGATAAGTATTTGTTGGTTTAAGATGCTATGTTTTGGGTTAATTTGGTATGCAGCAAAGGTAACTAATGCACCATCACAACATTTTAAGTTTTCCTGACAAATATCTAGAAGTGTCCCTTCTCCCATTTCCACATACTCTCAATACCCTCCCTGCGTGTCTCAGGACCCTTGTTTTATCAATCCTTTCTTCCCTCTGTTATATAATCTGCATCTCCCCTTCTCTTCTCTGAAAGCCTTCGAATATGTTCCAGTCTCTCCCATCCTTAAATACAGAACCAAATGAATCCAGCTGTGACCGTGTTCCTCTCTTCCTGCTCTTTACTACTCTCCCTTCTTCACTGACAAGTACCCTGAAGTAATAATCTACATTCCCTCTCTGTTTTCACACCTCCCACAAGCCTTGAGCCGCTGCAACCACTTCAATAACAAAGCAGTTCCCACCATCCTCCTCACTCCCACAGCCACAGACCTGCTTCTTGAATATCTCACAGTATCCTCCAAGTACACACGTGAGCCTGAACTCATCCTCTCTCCTCATACCACTCCTCTTCCAAGCTTTCCTGTCTCGGGAAATTATTCCACCCCAGGGACAAAGCCATAAATTCAGGAGGTACCCTCAATTACTCCATCTTGCCATTCTTCTCCCACATCCATTCAGTCACTAAATCTCATCAATTCTGCATCCTTGACATGCACTTCCACCGTTGTTACCATCACCACCTCTTTTATCTTTATTCCTGCAACAACCCTACGGCCCCTCTGCTTTAGGACTGGCCACTGTCATCATTCCCTGTGTTGCCACCAAAGTCACCCTCCTGAAAATGCTATAATGACGTCCCTTCCTTGCTTTTCAGTTATTCCCCATTGCTTATGGATAAAATCCAAATTCTATTTTAAAATATTAATAGCAGTTAACACTTGTTGAGCACTTGACCACAAATGTCAAACACTGTTATTGGGGCCTTACATGTATTAATTTTTTAACACTAACCACAATTCATGAGGCAGACACTGAGAATACCCTTACCATTTCACAGATGATGAACTAAAGTCCCACAGAGGCCAAGTAAGTTTCCCATGGTCAAAGAGCTAGTAAAAGGCAGAGCCAAGTTTTTAACTGAGGCTGTCTGATTCTGTCAGCCCTTTGAGCTCCAGCTCCAAACCCTAATGCATGATGCCCACGGCCTTCACTGATATAACCCAGAGTCTTTTCTCATAGCAAATGCTAAGCTCCAGTTCAGCAGCTGTCTAAATGTACCCTGCTCCCACAAACCTCCATGCCTCTACTCAAGCTGCTCTCTCGGTCTAGAAGGCTCTTCTCCAGCCCTTGTTCTCACCTCTCCTCACTCTCACCTTCCCCATCCAAATGTCAGTACTTGCTCATTTTTCAAGCCTCAATTCAACACACATCTCCTCAAAGATGCCAATCCCTCCCGAGGGAGAAATGTTCACTCCTTCCTTTGTGACTCTAAGGAAACCTACACAAACTTGTTTCCTAACACTTTGTGATAGACTGGAATATTATTGGAAAAATATGCACTCCTCTCTGCTCCCACTGTGAGTTTAGAATGTCCTTCCCCATACCATGACTCTGGATATGGTCACATTTCTTGCTCTGACAGTAACAACATGAAAAGATGTGAAGCAAGTGGAGACTTTAAATCCATTTATGGTTTGACAGGGCTCCAGTGCACCTGTCATTCATTTGTCCTTAAGCGACATTCCCCTCCACTTGCTTCTGGTCCAAGGAGAACACAGAGACACATGAAGCAGACCTGAATCCAACCCACAGCCTTAAGCTGAACGCAGCCAACCCAGAGCTTGAAGCAGAACCACTCTAGCTATCCCTTGGATCTGTGAGCAAGAAAAAAACAAACAACAATCACTATCTGCCACTGAGCTTTAGGGGTGGTTTGTTACACTGCACTATTATACCAAGAGCTGACTAATACATACCCAGAAGTCTTCATTTCATGTGTTTATTTACACATCTTAAAGGCTAAGAACAGTGCTTAGAACATTAAGAACTCTTAACATTGTTGAGATATAATTCATATACCACAGACCTCACACTCTTTAAAGTGTATCTATCAGAATTTTTTAGTATTTTCACTAAGTACCATAAATGAGCGGGCAACCGTGACCACTATCTAATTCTAGAATATTTCCATCACCCCAAAAAGAAACCCAGTGCCATTAGCAGTCTCATAGTAGATTTTTGTAAGTGAATAACTTAATGAATAAAAATGTAAGAAAATTCTTAGAAGAACACTTATTCCAAACTAGCAGGATGATATAAACATTGCAGAAAAAGAATTTAGAAATGTTTCTACATTAGGTATTTTAAGGTCATTTTTTAAAATAACTTATACCCATATTTCTCATAAATTTTAAATATAAATATTTAATATTCCTTATAATGGCTATTGTAAGGCAAAGTCCATTTGGGGATTTAATTTTGGTCTACAGATCACAGAGAGATGCTTACCTTAAAAGCCACAAAGCATACAGGAGGAGGGGAGAAAAAAAATCCACATAGTTCAAAGCTATCAGTAATGAGGAAAACATGATATGGAAGCTGCTTTAGCACTAAAAGAAAAAAATCTCTTGGTCAAATGCCAAAAATAAAATCTCAATATTTCTAATAATAGGGACCAGAGTCTTAAAAATTAGCAAATCATACTTTAAAAACACAAAGGTCAAAATCTCAAAGAATGGCAGGACTGAAAAACTACTCTGGTTGGATCATTGACATCATACTTAAACACTTACTTTTTTTTTTTTTTTTAGATTCCAAAGAAAACTATATTAAAAAAAAAAAAACTCTATAATGACAGGCTCATTTCATTGTATTAACCAAAAAAATAAAATAAAATAAAGGAGGAGGGGGTCTTATGTGAAAGAGTAACTCCATAAAAGATGCCTTTGGAAAAAAAGTTTATTGAAGACATGTATCTTGAATAATGAGATAAATAAGAAACTCCTATCAAGGGCAAATGTTCTAAACTCAAAAAACATAATTTCTATGTAAAGAAAAAGCACCCCAGACTCTATTTTGCTGTGCTGTATGAAACTATTTTACCCAGTCTAAGAAACGAGAAACCCATCATTCTAAATACCATCACCTCCTTCAACAATAGCAATGAAGTGAAAATCTGACCAAGGACCAGCAAAGTAACCAGTGAGCTTTCAAGTATCCTGACCCCATCTAAGCTGCCCAACCAGTTTTTATTTTTACCCTCCTCCTTCCCGCACTGGCTTTGCATAGGACCCAGCTGCGCTGTGCCAATCTGGGTCACTCAACCAGAGGATCAGTGGGCGACAGCCGCCGTATCCACTTTTAGAAGGGCCCGCATGCCTGGGGAGTGCACAGGCACAGAGCCGAATATTCTCCAGGCCTGCGCATCCAGCGAACAACAACTGTGTGGTTTGGCTATTTCTAGGCTTCGGGCTTCAAAAACGACATGCTTACCTGAGGCATATGGAGTTAAATGGCGAAAATAAATCAGATTCTACTATTGAATATTTTCATATCGAACATGTTTTAAAAGCTGCTGTTTGATAACTCAGTAAGTAAAAAGGTCTTATGAGATACTGGGAAGAAAGGAAAACTGCAGTACCCAGGATGGACCTTTCTAGATTCTTTTTTCTTTAGCTTTGTTGGGGTATAACTGACAAAATTGTAAGACATTTGAAGTGTACAATGTGATAATCTGATATGTCTACATTGTGAAAGAATTCCTCTCATCTAGCTATTAATACATTCCATCACCTCACATATTTATTTTTATGTATTACAGAAACACAAATATGGTAGATATGAGAACATATATATGAGAATATATATATGAGAACATTTAAATTCTTCTCTCTTAGCAAATTTCAATGATACAACACAGTGTTATCAACTATGGAACTATTAGTTATACTTGAGCTCCTCAGACCTTATTTATCTTACAGCTAAAGTTTGTACCCTTTTACCAACCTCTCTCTACTTCCTCTACCCCCAGCCCCTGGCAGCCACTTTTCTACTCTCTGTTTCTATGAGTTTAACTTTTTTTTTTTTTATAAGATTCCACATATAAGTAATACCATGCAGTATTTGTCTTTCTCTGTCTGGCTTATTTCACTTAGCACAATGCCTTCAAGCTCCATACATGTTGTCACAAACAGCAGGATTTCCTTCTTTCTCGTGGCTGCATAATATTCCATTATATGTATGTATGTATGTGTATAATATACATATATAAAACTAGATATGTGTATAATATATATACACTATATATATATGCATACTTACATATATATAATACACCATATCTTTTTTTCTTTATTATGTTCAGTTAGCCAGCATATAGTACATCATTAGTTTTTAATGTAGTGTTCAACGATTCATTAGCTGCATATAACACCCAGTGCTCATCACAACACATTCCCTCCTTAATTCATCGTATCTTTCTTTATCTTGGATTGTTTCCATATCTTCGTTAGTGTGAATAATGCTGCACTAAACATGGGAGTGCAGATATTTCTTTGATATCTTGTTTTCATTTTCTTTGGATATATACCCAGAAGTAAAATTACTGGGTCATAGGGTAATTCTATTTTTTTATTCTTTCTTTCCTTTCTTATTTATTTACTGGCTCCATGCCCAGTGTGGAGCCCAAAGTGGGCTTGAACTCACAACCCTGAGATTGAGACCTGAGCTGAGATCAAGAGTCAGGACACTTAATGGACTGAGCCACCCAGACACCCCTGGTAATTCTATTTTTAATTTTTGAGAAATTTCTATACTGTTTTTCATATTACGTTCCCACTAGAGGTGCACAAGGGTTCTCTTTCCTCTACTTTCTCACCAACACTTGTTATTTCTTATCTTTTTGACGATAGCATGCTAACTGGTGTGAGGTAATACCTCATAGTGGTTCTGATTTGCTTTTACCTGAGGATTAGTGATGTCGAGCACCTTTTTATGTACCTGCTGGCTGTTTGCAGGTCCTTTTTGGAAAAGTCTCTATTCAGGTCCTCTGCTTATTTTTTAATTGGATTGTTTGGGTTTTTTGCTATTGAGTTGTGTGGATTATATTATTTTTTAACAACACTTCGAAATCAATCTGATTCATTCAATCGCATTTTTATACTTAGTAGAACCAATTAGGTGCTTGGTTGAGCACCTGGCATTCAATGACATCTTTAAAACTGACCCTTTTCTAGTCTTATAAAAATAGGAATAAAACAACCTATTAATGCCCTATTTTTTTCAACCATTCCCCAATTATAACCCTCAAACTCACTTCCAAGAAGTTGCCACTGTTCTGAGTTTTTTATTTTAATTATTTCCTTGCTTTCCTCTACAGTCTTACCACCCCTGAGTGTGCATTCCCGTATACTATCACATTCTAATTAAAATGTTGGTAATTTTGTTGGTGGCCTCCTCAATGTCTACTTCCCAGATTTTACTTTAGGGAACTCAGCACTTTGTTATTGGATAGCAGCCAGAATCTTTGTTAGAGATGGACCAGGATGGACCCTGTTTGGCTTAAGCTAATCAACTTGTCTGTTCCCCTGTTGATCACAGAAGGGGGATGTGTCCCCTTCTTTTGCCTAGGGGGTATAAACAGAATATGAGGACTGGAACTGTTCTTGCCCAGCCAGCCCTCAACTGGAGAAGCCTAGACTTTCTGGGATGGGGTAGGACAGGGGTCGATGCACTGTGTAAATCCTGAGCATAAAGTCCCATAATGCACAGCTCAGTGAATGGCTGAGAGAATCCTTGTCCCTACTGACAACATTTTGCTGCTAAGACATCTTTCCATGAAGTAGGGATCTACCTCCAGACTCCCAATGAGCCAATAAACCATCTTCTTTTCTAAAGCCAGTTTGGGTTGGATTTCTGTTGTTTGTAACCATCAGAATACTAACTAAAACACACACACACAAAATCTGAATGAAAAAATTATGAAACATACACTCATATAAAGCCAAATGAATGAAAAAAAATTTAACATACAATTCATGACTCTTGATGGTAGTTAAAAGTCAGTGACCTACCATATCAGAACAACAACAGGGTCCATCTGGCCACATGGGGCCCAGAGTCCCCCTCTGCATTAGAATGTGGGGCTGGGAACATGCCTAGAGCCTCCTTTGGGTAAGATTTCTCTCCTTTCCAGGTGGTACCAACTATCAAGCAGTGTATTGGGTGAAGAGATTCATTTTGGGGGGTTTCTTTAAAAATACTGAAAGCACATCTAAGGCCAACACTGGCCTCCTGCATCCTTAGGCATCCCCCAACCCCACCCCACACTCCTCACTATGTTTCCCCTAACCACTGTCCCTCAAGGATGCCCTTGGTGAAAAGCCTGTATCACACCCCATAGCATGGTGGTAACCAGCACAGGTCAAGCAGCCAGGCTGCCTGGGTTTGAAGGTCAGCTCCACCATCTAATGACTATGTGACTTTACTTGTTTCTCTAGAAAGTGGAAATGAAAGTTTGAACCTAGCTCACGGGGGGGTAAGAAGTGAAATGCTTAGAACAGGGCCAGCCAGGCTACAAGCCCTCAAAAACTTGTCATGGACTATGGTAACTTGAGGGAGTTTGGAGAAGATCCCACCTCCAAGAAAGAGCCACGTGTGGCCCCAGGCTCAGGCCAGGCAACACCGAGGACCCCTACCTTCTGCCCGAAAGCTGAGCAGCCCTCCCTCTACCTACTGCAGCTACATTCCGCACCTCAGTCACCCTGACTCCCAACACTCCTGCCTTACTGGGCTCCTTTGTCTCTTCCTTCAGAGTGTTCACACAACCTGTTGCTTTTTGCCTGGCCAGTTCCCGCTCATCCTTTGGGTCTCAGCTTAAACAGAACCTACTCAGAGGCCTGCCCAAGGCCCCAGAGACCAAAGATGGTCCCAGCCTTCTCCACAGTCCACACAACCTGCTCTCCCCTTTCTGAACATGTATCCCACACATGGAATTCCCTGTTCAGGGTCCACCTTTATCTTTCACAGTGGCATGTAACCCCACAAGGGCAGGAGCCATAGTTATCTCACATACTACTGAGTGCCCAAGGTCTTCTGACAGTGGATAGGAAAGGTGATGTTCCTAAAAAAGTTTCCTTATGACCAAGATCCTGGATTCCCAGGTTACAGCTGTACGTATGAACATGAGGAAGACAGTAAGTCTGCAAAACACATTAAAATCCAAGTATCTCTACTATAAAACAATACACACATTCCTGAAAATGAATAAACAATGTCCCAAAGTAAGACAAATAACCAACAACCTTGTATTTTTGAAAAATCACACACTAAAAAATAACAGGGCTTATGGAAAATATAGAGTTCAGACAGAAGGCTCAAATCACATTCAATTTTGTAACCAGAACACTGACAAAAGCAGAAAGAACAGTGAAAATTACTAGCACAGATAAAACTGTTTCCTAGCAACTTTGTACCATACACAAAGAAGCTGTTCAATAAACAGCTGTTAAGGGAAAGAGGAGGGAGAGAGGGAGGGGCAGGTCATCTGCTTGGTTAGAGAGTTACTTGGGATCATGATTTTTAGAGGTTTTGCTTTTACTTCTAAAGCACAGCAGCCACCAGCCCAAGCTCAAGCTCTGGAACAGGATTGCCTGGGTACAAATTCCAACTCTGCCACTTATTAGTTACATGACACCAGGCAAATCAGTTAACTGTATTCCAGTTTTCTCATCTGTAAAATTGGCAGAAAACTGTGCTTACCTTATGTACCAGGCACTGTGCCAGGTGTGAGATAGATAGATAGATAGATCTTCCCATTAACTCAAACAAGGGCCCAGACTAGCAATGGCACGTAAGTGGTCTAGAAATATGTTAACTATTACTATTTTTATTTGGCACTGAATTAGCCACTTTATCACTTTATGTTATCACAGTCTGTCAACTCTTGCAACACGATGAATCAGGCTCCACTTGTCACCCACCCCTCCTATTTATGACATCTTGCAAGGTCTCTGCGGAAACAGGAGGCAACCACATCTGTTGGTTGATGACAACATTCAGCTCCAAAAGCTCCTTTGTAAATTTTCTGCAGGAAAGGCAGAAAGGATGCTATTTCTCAGTGTTTCCATTGGGTCATGACAATTGGTGGTCATAGCCGTGGTCATTTATTAATACCAGTTACTGGCCATTAGCTTTTATGGGAAATTCTCCTTTTAAAAAATACTTATCTAGTAAGAACTCATACAGGTTACCATTATAATAAAAATTCCTCATACCAAAAAGCATATGATACCTAGGAATAAATCTAGCCAAACAGGCAAAGGATCTGTATTCAGAAAACTATAGAACACTCATGAAAGAAATTGAGGAAGACACCAAGAAATGGAAAAACATTCCATGTTCACAGATTGGAAGAACAAATATTGTTAAAATGTCTATGCTACCTAGAGCAATCTATATATTCAATGCAATCCTTATCAAAATACCATCAGCATTTTTCACAGAGCTGGAACAAATAATCCTAAAATTTGTATGGAACCAGAAAAGACTCCGAATAACCAAAGGAATGTTGAAAAAGAAAACCAAAGCTGGTGGCATCACAATTCCGGACTTCAAGTTCTATTACAAAGCTGTCATCATCAAGACAGCATGGTACTGACACAAAAACAGACACATAGATCAATGGAACAGAACAGAGAGCCCAGAAATGGACCCTTAACTCTATGGTCAACTCATCTTTGACAAAGCAGGAAAGAATGTCCAATGGCAAAAAGACAGTCTCTTCCACAAATGGTGTTGGGAAAATTGGACAGCCACATGCAGAAGAATGAAACTGGACCATTTCCTTACACCATACACAAAAATATACTCAAAATGGATGAAAGACCTAAATATGAGACAGGAATCCATCAAAATCCTAGAAGAGAACATAGGCAGCAACCTCTGTGACCTCGGCCGTAGCAACTTTTTTGGATATCCTGTAAGTTGAAGTACTCCGATCTTTCTTTCATACCAAGAGGTGGGAATTATCTGCACCCCCACAACAGGTAAGAGAGAGGAAGCTGACTGCTTTGAGGTAGGAGAAAAAAAGGTGAGAGTCCCAGGTGAAAATGCTGGGGGGGGGGCATGTTTATTTAAAGAACAGAGATGGGGCGCCTGGGTGGCTCAGTCGTTAAGCATCTGCCTTTGGCTCAGGTCATGATCCCAGGGTCCTGGGATCGGGTCCCACATCGGGCTCCCTGCTCAGTGAGGAGCCTGGTTCTCCCTCTCCCTCTGCTGCTTCCCCTGCTTGTGCTCTCTCTCTCTCTGACAAATAAATAAATAAAAATCTTTAAAAAAATAAAATAAAAAATAAAGAACAGAGATGTTTGCTCTCCAATTCTGCAGAGAGGAACTGTGAGCTCCACATCAGTCCAACCTGAGGGGAAAGTTGGCCTCCTAAGTCATTCCTTCAACTGATATCACCTGCCTAAGAGCCAACAGTGAAATCACTTTCCAAGTGTCCAATCACTGACTGTCTCCAGGCAACCACCGGGTAAACTGCTTTTTTTAATCAGTCTTTAAAAAAAAAAACAACTTTGCTTCCTGTCAGGGCAGCAACAGAGTCTATTTTCTCTGCCATGGCAGAGTCCAAGTGCCAACCAGGCAATTGTAGCTGGGCACAGGCTCCCTGAGAAACCTTTCGGGCCATGGGTAATGTAGCCATGGGGCTCCAGTAGGGAGCAGACTGAGGAGGAATGGGGACAATGACTAAGTCCCAGTCCTTGGCCACAAGAGCTCTGGGGTTTACCAAAGGGGGGCAGATCCCACCCAACCATATATTCGTTACAATGATATATGACAACGTTTCTAACAGAGGTGGATACTAAATGCCAGGTTTGCACAGAAGAGGAGGGATTAATGGGCTCAGAGGAATCAGGGAGTCTGCTTCAGAGGCAGACATATTTAAGCTCTGTCTGGAAAGGATCTGTCCCTGGAGAAGTGGAGAAAGGACATCCCAGGGTCCCCCTAGCTCAGTAGCCATTTTCCCATTTCTTCCGAGGAATAGAACCCAGAGTATGACCTGAGGACAATGAAGCCTCCCCTGCAACTAGGAGTGGCCATGTTATTGAAAATCTAGGCAATAAAACATAAGAAGTATCGGGAATTTTCTAGAAGGTGTCTTATGTAGTCTTCATTTTTTTATTCCTCCATCCTACTTTCTTGAAAGATGATGTGATGATGAGTCTCTAGCAGCCATGTTGAACCATGAGGAAGGGGTGTGTAGGGGTGGTGGGTTCAAGTGCTGAAAGAAACCAAAGTCACAGACCTCCAGAGTTTACAACTTCTGGGGTTCCCAAATGGCACATGACTTTATTAGCTTATAAAGTCCCTTCTTTTAGAGGCGTTTGGGGCAAGTTCCCAAATTAGAGGACATCTATAGGTCATCACCCAAAGTCTTACACAAAACTGCTCCACTCACTCACTGAAAGGCAGGCAGGCTTCCTGCAAGCCTCTCACCTCCGAGTGGGGTACAGCTTCTCTAGCCCCTGTTGTGTACAAGAATTTTAAACCCAGGGGCGACCGCGTGGCTCAGTTGGTTAAGCATCTGCCTTTGGCCCAGGGTCCTCGGATCGAGCCCTGCATCAGGCTCCCTGCTCAGCGGAGAATCTCTCAATCACCTCTCCCTCTCTCTCTGCTGCTCCCCCTGCTTGTGCTCTCTCTCTCTCTCTCTGTCAAATGAATAAATAAAATCTTAAAAAAGAAGAGAAGAATTTTAATCCCAGAGTCCATGCTCAAAAAATAAATCCCAAAACCCTCTCTGCCATTTCTCCTAGAAAAGGAGGTCTTGATTTATCTGTGCCTGGGTCCTAAGAGGTGCAGTGGATCGTGGCTTGCAAGAATATTCGAGAACTTCTGACTCAGCCCCTTTCCCTGTCCCCTCCCCCCCACATACACACACCTTCAATACATCTGGAGGACTTTAACAGTGTTCCTATTCTACCTTTTTTTTAAAGCATAATCACAATAAAACATGTGTTGTATGTACATGCAAGCCCTTGTCTCAAATCTGAATCCATCTAATTCTCCTGCTCAGCACCCTTCAATGGTCTTAGCTGAAACACTACTTTCACTGAGTCCTTGTCTGCCTCAAGTACGTCTCTCTTAAGCCCGCTTTGTCTTCATAGCACTCATCCCAATTTGTAATTGTGTATTTTAGTTTAAGCTCCCACACATACACACATACGACATTGTGCACTTCATGTGGGTGGGAATTAGGTTTCTATTGTTCACCATCTAACCCTGGTTGTCAGCACTATGCCTGGCACATTGTTGGGGCTTAGTAACTACTTTCCAGGAAACAGATTTTTTAATTTGTTTAAAACACGTTCACACATTAATGTTTATTTTCACTGTATGCTTATTTTTAGTGTTTACACTGAAGTGAACTTACAAATGAGTGATAACCAAGTGTCCCAAATAATTATTTTCATATTTTAAACAATTTGGCTGAGCCTCTCCTAGCCTTCATTCAGTTTCCCATTAGAAGAAGATAATGGTTTGAGTATCATTCTTTTTTTTTTTTTTTTAAAGATTTTATTTATTTATTTGAGAGAGAGAATGAGATGGAGAGAGAGAGCATGAGATGGGGGAGGGTCCAAGGGAGAAGCAGACACCCTGCTGAGCAGGGAGCCCGATGCGGGACTCGATCCCGGGACTCCAGGATCATGACCTGAGCCGAAGGCAGTCGCTTAACCAACTGAGCCACCCAGGCGCCCGAGTATCATTCTTTTTAAATGTTTATCAGGGCAGGAAAAGAGAGCTGTGTACTCAGCACAATAAATAAAACTCCAATCCCTTGGTAAGAAAAATAAGGCTGAGGATTTTTTTATAACAGTATTGGGTCATGGAAATAAAAATGCCACAAGCCTTTGCCCTTGACATTTACTTTAAAAAAAAACAAGTGCAGGCCTATTCTTACATAGCCTCCTAATGGGCTATTTAGGGATAGGTGGGTGGGGTAGGTCTCTAAATTCTACGGTTGACCAGGTGGCCAAGCTGCATCCTGTACTAGCAGGTTGTGGGTTTCAGACTATCACAGGCAGAACGCAGAGCAATGGAAACATGGAGCTTTCTCAGCCTAAACAATACTTTGTTCTTAAGGTCCCATCATAGATATAAGGACGCAGTTCTGCTGACAACATAAGTTTAGTGGGAAAAGATATCCACCAAGATATTCCTTAGGTGCATGTCACAAGACTATGTCACCTCATTTTTTCTCCCTATGTTAAAGATAACTCCCTGAGATACAACGGCCATCCCATCAGGGTTAGCTTCGTGAGGACATCTCTTTGGGAGTGTTGTTTTCAACACTGCAAACATGGAATTTTACCACAGCAGAACCGAACTGCATGACATCATTCTTCCTTGCAGAAAGAGATAGAACATCTCCTCATGTCCCAGGGCAGAAGTTTTTCCAATATTTTGTCACCTTTTTTTAAGCACTATTTTTTTTCCTGTATCATCTAGTAACCCTCTAATTTAGACTATTTTGTATTTCTCAATCACTTAAAAACAAAGTTCTTTTATCCTTTCCTTTCCTGATGTGACTGCACTGAAGTCATCCTTTTTCCCACTCCACTCTCCACCCCAAAAAGATGGTATCTGATACTTTTCTTTTGCTTCAAATGTAAGCACACACACATACTTAGGAACAAATGAGGGGAAATATTATAAAATTGTTTTGCACATTTTTCCGAACCACCAAAGAGTAAACTGGGCTTAAAAAGAAAATCTAGGGGTGCCTCGGTGACTCCGTCAGTGATGCAACCGACTCTTGGTTCTGGCTCAGGTCATGATCTCAAGGTCGTGGGATGGAGCCCTGCGCCAGGCTCTGTGCTCAGCGGGGAGTATGCTTCAGATATTCTCTCTCTCTCTCTCTCTCATAAATAAATAATAAATAAATAAATAAAATATTTTTTTAAAAAAGAAAGAAAATCTAGCTCCAGTGAGAGTTATTCAGTCAACTAGTGGGTTTTTTTTTTTTTTTTTTGAGAGAGAGCGAGAATGGGAGAGAGAGTACATGAGAGAGGAGAGGGTCAGAGGGAGAAGCAGGCTCCTCGCCGGGCAGGGAGCCCGATGCGGGACTCGATCCCGGGACTCCAGGATCATGACCTGAGCCGAAGGCAGTCGCTTAACCAACTGAGCCACCCAGGTGCCCATCAGTCAACTAGTGTTAACTCAGTCCTCAACCGTGAAAATAAAGGCCCACCCAAATGATTAAGGTTAGACTGGAAGGTAGGTGATGGGGATGCCGAGTACAAGCCAAGACTCCCAGAAGTCACAGAGCGGCTTTGTTCTGACCCTTCAGTTCTTTAGGATGGGACGTGGACACCGGCAGGAGAGACCGCCCATCTCCTCTCTTGGAAGGACATGGCTCTTGGCTGAACTCAACAACAAAACCGTTCCCAGGTGGGATCTTGGCCAGACAGGAGCACTCTCAGGTGAAGGTGAAGGAGCTGTGGTAAAGGCCTCAGACAGATGCACCAACGGGGCTTAAACACATCAGTGCGGAGAAGAGACACCCCTTCGCACCCATATTTGAAAGAGACAAGCCACGGGGAATGGTCTAGGGACCCACACCTTCCGAAACCCACAACCTGCCCCCACATATGGGGGAAGCCTCTGCAGTCAGAGAAACAGGAAGCTCAGTCCTTACCAAAGTTTTTACACCTGGTCCTAATGTGGGACGCAATATAAGGGATCAGATAACAAGGGCTGCAAAGTCAGACAGCCTGGATTTGAATCCTGACTCTAACAAGTACTCACTGACTTGGTGAGTCTGGGGAGGTTTCCTAATTCCTGAAAGCCCCAATTTCCTCAACTATAGATTTGGGGTATCTAACAATGTATATATTCATAAAAGTTAAGAAAGTGTGCTTTAATTAAGTCCTAGTTCTGCCACTTACTTGAAAGTTTGGGCAAGATACTTAATTTCTCAGGACCTCAATTTTCTCATCTGCAAATGGGGATAATAGTAGTAGTACTTATTTATAAGGGATTCATTCAGACATAGACTTCTTAGCCCAGTGCCTGGCACACAGTAAGCACTCAATAAATATCAGCTTTTATCATCATGAGCATCGGTTTCATTACCATCATTATCATTACCATGTGACTCCTAACCACACTCTTAAATTTCAGAATGGTTCAGAGCAGAAAGAGAAGCTGCCAGGCCAATTTCCAGGAGCTGCCTGGTCCCACCTAGCACTGACTGGCACCCACGGAATCACGGCCAGATGTCTGCATCATGGCTCCATTGTCATCCCTCAGCGGAGAGCAGAGGGCCAAGAAATCCAGTTGCTGGGGACACAGGCCCCACCCTGCCCCTTCTTGGTGGCCAGAGCTCAGTCTCGCATTCGGAGCTGGCTCACTGCAAACTCGGTTTCCAGGGAGATGCTGGGGCAAGAAGTGCCGGCTCCGCCTCCCATTCCGTTTCCCTCTTCCCCAAATCTGTGGGACCGCACTGTTCTCCTACCACGTGACCACATTGTGTCATAGCGGCTCTTGTATACAAACAGGCCAGATTATTTAAATGTCCCTGTGAGAATGATGCTGCCTGCTCTGATTTACATATCTATTCAGACCACTACTCCTTTCCGTGGTCCAGCCAGAAAAGGTTTTCTCCCTCTTCCTCAGCTCCCCACGCAATGCTGGAGAGGCACATGCCAACTTACCTCTCCGCGGTATTGAAAAGATGTAAGTATCATCAAGTCCCCCCAGAGGCGGAGAACTTGAATGACTAACTTATGGCACGTGTTCACTCGTCATGACACTGCAAACATCATATGTTACCCGCCACTAAATGCTAGGTTCCCAAAGACTACTCCTAAATTTTCCCTATTGCCAAACAATACAACATCCGTTCAGTCTTGGAGAGTGAAGGTACCCTCAGTGCTTTTAATCTTGAAAATCAGGTCCCAGTTGAGTAAGAAAACAATTCTATATGGGCAAGTGGAAATGACCCAAAATGATGAACTGATCCCTCCCGGCACAACTTCCCACTCATGTGAAATATGGATTAGGTCACAAATAAGATTATATTCAGCACCAAGCCCCACAGGCATGCTATGATTAAGGTTAAAGGAGTCCAGAGAATTCTCAAGTTGAGAAGCAAGGCTAAGTTGGGTTGAAATTTCCAACCCCTCCCCAGAGGCCTGGCAACCTGTTCCAAATCACAACTGAAACTAAGTTGAAGGGACATCTGTTTCTCCAAAAAGTTTCTGGCACTGCAGAGAAGAACACAGATTAGAACAGATAAATATTGTTGTGGGCAGAGAGGCAAGGGGGGATGCGGTGGTTACCAAGAAAATTAGAATCATCTCCCCACTAACAAACTCCTGTAACTCAAGAGATATCATCAAGGGAAAAGGAAAGAAAGGAAGGAAGGTAAGGAGCAGGAAGGTAAATAAAGGGGGGAATTATTCTTTTTCCTAGCGGGAGCAGACACAACTTTAGTAAACAAAACACTGCTACCTTTGAGATGAATATTCAGACAGCCACTATTTGTATAATGACTTAATGCTGGATTGTCAGCAAGAGGAGAGGCATTGAGCGCTCTGCTTGGAGCTCGGTAACAAAGACTCTGCAGTAAACGCAAATATTCTACATAATATTGAGCAATCATTTTCTAAGCCTTAATGGACTGGACCACCAGGATCATTTTATGAGTAGATATTACTGGTTTTGCTCTGATCCCTAACTCTCTTTTAATGCAAGGTAACATAGCATCTACTCAAACTTCTAGGCCAGGTATCTGGAGCTCATGAGGTAAGAACGGAATGAGATCAGTAGGTAATTGATTTATATTTTTTTACAGTGAGAAACTTAGGGTTCTGAAGATTTTCTTCCAAAACAGCTATAGGAACAAAACAGTAATAATGGCAATCACAGGAGTGTTAATGATGACAGTGGTGATGGTGGTAAGAATAGCAGTAGTGTTGTTAATGGTAATAATGTCAACCATTATTACTTAGACAGCAATTCCTAAATACTGGGGACTCTTCTGAGCATTTAAAATATACTAACTTATTTAACTCTCGCAGCACTCCTAGAGGTAGGTAAGGTATTCTTGGTGCCCGGGTTTTACACATGCTTTCAACAGTATCTTTGTGATTTTTGTTGTTGTTAACGACTGGAGCTAGCTTTCAAAGAAAACAATTTAGAACTAAAAGGGGAGGAAACACAGCCCGGCCAAGGTCACCCAGCTAGAAGGTAAAAGACCCAGGATTCAAACCCAGGCTGCCCCGCTCCAAAGTCTGACCTCTTAATCCCTGTGCGGTCCTTACTGCCTCTTTGTTTAGGAAGGCCTTCTAGAAAAGGAATGTGGAAGGAAGTTAGGCCCCTGCCTGCTGGTGGCCACAATTAATACTGGAAGTTTGCTGTTTCCTTTAGGAGTCTCCTGAACCACATTAAGACATGCAGCCTGCTTCTGCAGCTATTTAAAAAAAAAAAAAAAAAAGTTCTGTGTTACTGAGCAGCTCCCACATGGTCTGTGACCTCCATTTGGGCTCTCACCTTTGCCAGCCAAGGCACAAGCTGGGAGTGGGCTGAGTTGGGAATATCCGTGCCCAGGCCCACGTTTCCTGCCAGTCACAATCCCCTCCCCTAGCCAAGGCTGAGAAATTCCTCACTAACAAGTGATCTCCGGGAGCTTGTTCCTTGAGACTATTAAGAATGAATCTTTTCGGGCCAACCCATGACTCAAGGAAGACCAAGGGCTGAGGAGGAAAGACAAGCTGCAAAGTTTGTTTATTAACCTACTGCACCCAAGGGAACATTTTTCTGAAAGGGTGAAATTCCTGACTACTCAAAGGGGGTAGGGAGCCTGTGGGAAATTTAATCACCGACGGAACAAAAGTGAAAAACAAAGCCCTTCCAATGAGGATGTTGCCGAAGACAATGGGGCCCCTAAACGAGATGCAATTGTCCCGAGATAACAATCCACCCAGGAATTCAGCTCGCTCTAAGTACTACAGTATTGCTATATTAGCCGCGGAATCTTTGTTCACCGGGCAACTGCGCGCAAAACCATCTGTTAAGGCTCCCGGGTCTCCCCGGTTTGCAGACGAGGCATTTACATTTCAAGAGGGACCTCCGGGAAGGAAAAAGGGAGGTCACTATCTCTCCCGGGAGCAAATACCTTTTTACACAGCCTGGGAGGGGAAGCTCTCCTTTCCCAGAAACCGAACTCCGCAATTGAAAGGAGATAGGCCGCTTCAATAATGCACGCGCAGAGCAGAGCGCCAAGGCCGCCCCGTCCTAAAGCCACGCACGCCCCACGGTTTTCGCATTCTCAAACGGGCATACCTGCAAGGTATCACGAATAATGCCAGGCCGTCTATAGGACCTAATGGGGGCTCTACTTTCTAAGGAAGCCCTTTTTTTTTTAATGATGATCTTTCTTTTTTTTTAAGATTTTATTTATTGATTTGAGAGAGAGAATGAGAGATAGAAAGCACAAGAGGGAAGAGGGTCAGAGGGAGAAGCAGACTCCCCGCTGAGCTGAGAGGCCGATGTGGGACTCGATCCCAGGACTCCAGGATCATGACCTGAGCCGAAGGCAGTCGCTCAACCAACTGAGCCTCCCAGGCGCCCCCCCCCCCTTTTTAAACCAGTGGAACCAGGACAAAAGCTGATATCCTGTACTGCATAATATCTAGCCTAATACATCCCACCACTTAAAAACAGACTGTGGTCCTCTGGGCTGAAGAAGATGTTTTAGATCTTGATCTAGGTGGGGGCTGTCATTGTACATATACATATGTGAACATTCATGGAGATGTGTGTTTAAGATTTGTGCACTTCCCTGCATGTAATTTATAGGGCAACCCATTTTCTCTATTAATGTTACAATTAAGGATACTGAGGATAAACCACTTGCCTTCAAGAACTGCAGGATTGCTGGGCCCTGATATCCTCCCCTCACCTACTATCCACATCCAAAATCTCTCCTGAGAATTTCAAAGTTCAAGAACATGAAAAAGACAGCTCTCCAACTCTCAATGAAGCCAGTGAATACAAACGTCTCCTGTGTGTCCTGTGAGCCCAAGTATGCAGCACAGAGAGCACCTGTCACACCCCAAGCCTTTCCGGCCACAAATCAAAAATTAAAAGCCAAGGTCTTTTTCTCATCTGGTCATGAGCCATCAAATTATGAGAGATATGATTGGGGCTTTTATCAACAGAGCCTCAAGTTTGGTCTTCTGTTTCTTTCACCCTATGTTTAAATAGATGTTTCTAAACTCTGCCAAACACTCTTGCTTGGAGCAGGTTAACCCTGGGAGGGGCAGGCCTCTTGCAGGAGCATTAGAGCCCCAGTAAGTGAGGGTGGTTTCTGCAGGCAACTCAGCAGGTTCAAATCTGTTCCATCCTAGGCTCTGTTACCTCTGAAGCATCCTGAGAACGGGGGGTGGGGGGGTCACCAAAATGACAGCCTGAGTACTAACAGGCTTCACCATTGCTGGGCCAATGACTTAGCGGTGCATTTCTTCCTCTGAACCATGGGCAAGGAGGGCTACCTGTCCCTGAGGAAAAGGGTCAAATTCGCCTTCCGCTAAGCCTCAAGAAAGGCCGTCTGGGCGAAACAGAGGCTCACTGCACGGATCACAGGGGGTCACCTTTCCCCCCTCGCGCCCTCCAAGCGTCCTGATCCCCGGCAGACGCGTCATTTGGGGAGCGCTGAGCCACCAAGCTGCATCTATCTACAGATAGACATCGAGAATCAGGATCACCCAGCGAGCGCTTCCTGGACTGAGCCGAGAGCTCCAGTGATTTCCCTGGCCTGCCACCGAGTCATTTAAGAAGTGAAATATGCCAGCGGGGCCGGGGACTCGGCACCTGGGAGCCCGCCCCGCCGCCTCCGCTATGGAGTGGGGGCTGCCAACGGCTGGGCAGCGGCTATGCGGATGGCGCGCTCGCAGGTGGGTCTTGCAGGCTCCCGGCCCTGTGCGCTGCCAGGAATACAGCCAGAAACTCTGGTGGGTACGCGTTTCCGTGGAGACACTGCCAACTCCGCTCGGGAGGAGCTGCGGGGGGGGGGGGGGGGGGGGGGGGGGGGGGGGTTCAAGAGGCGGAAGGTAGGACAGGGAGCAGGAACCCCCCAAATGCGGCGTCAGCAGCACTCTGGGTCTCGCGCTTCCTGCGCCTTTGCGGCGCTTCTGCGGGCACTGCGCTTCCCTTGGCCCCGCGTGGAAGCGGCGGGAGCTGAGATTTGCGCGGCTGGCGGGCAGGAAGGATGCAGGCGCAGGAGAGCGCTTCGTGCCCCCCACGCGCACTGCGAGACTGCGGCGTCCCTCACTTCCGCCCACCCTCGCCCGAGACCCGCGCCAGGGCGCCAGGGCATCGCAGCTCGCCCGAGGCCCGGACGGGTGACTCGGAGCAGCTGGCAAAAGAAAGTGGGGGGGAGGCGAGGCTGGACCTGTCGTCCGTGTGCGCGGGTCGGTGGCTTCGGGCGCCCCTGCAAGGCCTCCCGCCAGCCGGGGGCACCTACCTCGATCCACTTCTGCGCCTCCGAAAAAGCAGGCTCGGGGGGCGGCTCCGGCTGCAGAGGCTGAAGAGCTTCCAGACCCAGAGCGGGACAAGCCATTTGCGAAGCCCCGCGTGCACTCGAGCGCTGGGCCGCCGGGATGAGCACGGCCGCCGCCGCCGCCGCCGCTGCCGCCGCCGCCGCCGCAGGAGCGCGCTCCCCGCCCCTTCCCGCCAGCCCGCTCTCCCCTCCCCTGCCCGCCCCGCCCCCGCCCGGCGCAGGTCCCGGAGGAGAACCGCGCGCCTCCGGAGGACGCCGCGGCAACTGTTCCCTGCGCTGCCGGGTCTCCGCCGCGCCCCGAGTCCCGGCGGGAGCGAGCGCGGAGGCGCCGGGAGCTCCCTCTCTCCCCACCTTCTCTGGCCGCTCCGCATCCCCCCCCCCGGGGGAATGGGAGGGTGTCAGCTACCGACTAAAAATAACCAAGAGCGAGCACTGGGTGTCTCCCTCCCTGCCCGCAGTGGGGCCTGGAGAGGGACTCGGCCAGCCGCCCCGCACGTCCCCGCGCCGGGCCCGCTGCGGACGGGCAAGCGGGTCGGCAGGCACCGGGAGACGGGCGCCCACCGCGGCGTACACGGCCCCAGGGGAGCCGGCGGGGCCGCAGTCGGGCCGGAGGACGCGCGGGCAGGGGCCTCGCCGCACCTGCCGGCCGCCCGGCCGCAGAACTGTGAGCAAGAGGTGCAGGCCTCGGCCCCGGCGCCAGGCAGTGTTCAGTCACCCGATACTTTTGTAAGAAAAAAAGAAAAACCACCCTTATAAGCCTTTTTCTCTTCAGGCTATTTATGACCCAGTCTTTTGATTCATTCAACCCATATTTACTGCGCGCCTTCTATATATCAGGCACTGAGGTTGGCGCTGGGGACCCGGAGATGAAAAAAGAAAGAAAAATAGAAAACTCCAAAGTCTGTGCCCTCAAGATAACTACATTCTAGAGGGAATGGCAGGGGCGGGCAGACAATAAACATATAAAACAAAAGAAGGTGATTGTGGAGAGTCATGTATGTTAAGAAGATAAAAGAGAAAATAAACTATGACCTGGGAAAAGAGAGTGTTCGCTAACTTCCAATTACCTCTCCACCCTTTTGGGAGGCGGATCTGATCTGTGCGTCCAGGCTCCGTGAAGGGGAAGGAGGCAGAAGGTCAGGGGGGACGGAGAAGAGGGAGGTGGGGTATTTATGCTGCCCTTTACTGCAGAGGTCTCGCAGATTGGCTGCCGCACCAATCCTCTGAGGCCTACAGCTCTGTCTGGGCCCTGCCCTTGGGTTCTCTGAAGTTCCCAGTCTCCTCTTGTCCCAACCTATTGCCTCGGGCCAGGTGGTGGTAAAGGCCTCCCCATCTCATTGTGGTTTCCCCTCCCTGCCCACTTCCTCCTGATGGTGTCCTAATAAACTCTCAGCCACTCTCTTTGAGCATTCCTCCTGTTTTCCTTGGGAGCCCAGTTTGATGATCATGGAAGGTTTTTCTGACAAGGCAGGGTGATGTGATGACATGAATAGGAGAGACGTTAACCACGCAGCAATTGGGGGAAGTATTTCCAGATGCACACAAAGGCCTTGAGAGAGGAACCCACAAAGGCTAGCATGCATGACTGGAGTGTGGTAAGGAAGGAACCAGGTGGGAATGACAACATGGGAGAGGCCTCAGGCTAGGCCAGGCCTGAGGTGGGGAAGGGGGCGCTGCAGGCCCCAGCTGGGGTTTAGTGCACGGGCATGCACTGGTGAGCCCGGGGCTGGCACCTAAGAGCTCAGTACTCTCAGCTAACTTGAAGCAAATGGATTCACATTTTAGAACAGCTGATGGCAAGAGGGGTTGGACAGAGCAGGAAGTCTGTGGGTGCCTCCGCAGCAAAGTCTCTGTTCCCTGTTCAGGGTCCAAGGTTAGCTTTTGCCCAATTCTGCTGCTTTAATAGGGGAACAGAACAAAAAGCAGGCCTGAAATTCCACCGTTAGCAGCTTTGGAGTCAGACAGCTTTCAGTTTATTTACTTTTACGACACTTACATGGCACTTGCATTGTGCCAGGCACTGCTCTAAGTGCATTACAAATCATTGACTAACTCATTCCCTATTCCAACCTGGTAACATAGACTATTATCAACCCCTTAAGGAACTGAGAGAAGGAAGGGGGAGGAGGGGCCCCACGGCTGGTGAGCACTGAAGCCCCAATTCAAGCCCAGACAGCCTGGCGCCAGATCTGCCCTTAGCCACGCACCGTGCTGCCTTGCCAGCCCCGGTCTAGACGCTGCCACTTACAGTGTGTGCCTCAGTTTCCTCATCTCAAATGAGGTTGAGATGGCAACCTTTCAGCAGATCCACTGTGAGGAGAAAACAGTATTTCTGAATGGTGAAAGACCCGCGTTGGGGCTGGCAAATAGGGCTCAGTCTAAGCCAGCTGAGCATCCCTTCCCTCCTGCTTTCCAAAAAGGAGGGTGGGAAGAAATTACAAAGAAGAGTAAAGAAGACAAGCTGAAGAAAAGGGCTAATGAAATATTGTCAGAGGATGACCTTGTCTCCGTAAAGAAACATGGCAAAGTCAATAATTCACACATGGACTCCAGCACACGATCAGAAGACACCCCTTTGGGCAGGTTCCCCTGCAGGGAGCAACTAGGAGGAGGGGAAGCCAGCTGATCCAAATATTTGAAAATGTTTTCATGAAGGTGAAATCTACCATATCTGTAAAATATCTGCTACTGAAACTGGCATTCAAACTAAAACATTTTTTTCTTTCAGTGAAAATACTTTTCGAGGCTTTTAAGGTTTATAATCACAAAATAATACCTACTTTTCCCGAATTCTATTACCGATAAGAAATTCACATGGATTACCAAAGACCCAAAGACTCACAACCATAGTGGCATTAAAACCTAGTGCCATTATCAAGAATATCTACAACAAAAAAAGAATATCTACAAATTATTGTTAAGCACCTACTTTCTGTTCTAGCATCAGAGGAATCCACAAAGGGACACAGACTTTTTTCTTTAGCAGCTAATAATTTTGTTAATGACACAACATTTTCATTTCTGTATAACGTAAATCTCAAATATAAAAGTAATATGCATCCATTGGAGGAAATTTGAAAAAAATTCTAATGAAGAAACCAAATCCAGAAGAAACGCACAGTTCAAAGATCATCACTATTTGGATGGTCTGAAGCAACATTTGGGTTGGAAAAAAATAATCTTAAGAAAAGGTACTCTAGGATAAATGCCAACTGAAGGATATAGTGTATTCAAAGAGCAAGGATTTTTTAGTGACAGATTTATTGAGATATCATTCACTGTTTTTTAGTATATTCACTGAATTGTGCAATAATCACCACAATTAATTTTGGAACATTTTGATTTCTCGTCATCCCCCATAGTCTTTAGCTGTCATCCCCCAAACTTCCTATGCCCCTGCCCTGGCAAACACTAATCTCCTTTCTGTCATTATAAATTTGCCTCTTCTGGGCATTTCATATAAATGGGATCATACGATATGTGGTCCTTTGTGTATTG
The DNA here is from genome assembly GCF_003265705.2 of Callorhinus ursinus. Taxonomy (NCBI): domain Eukaryota; kingdom Metazoa; phylum Chordata; class Mammalia; order Carnivora; family Otariidae; genus Callorhinus; species Callorhinus ursinus. The sequence goes on along the minus strand of NW_027397066.1, from coordinate 34,027,580 downwards.
TTTTTCTCACTTAGCATAATGTTTTCATGGTTCATCCATGTGGCTGCATGTATCAGTACTTTATTCCTTTCCATGGGCAAATAATATGCCATTGTATGGGTATTCCACATTTTGTATATCCATTCATCAGTTGATAGACATTTGGGTTGTTTTCACTTTTCAGTTATTGTGAACAATACTGCAATAAACATTCCTGAACAAGTTTTTATGTGGACCCATGTTTTCATTTGTCTTGCTAAATGCCAAATGGAATCACTGGGTCATACAATAATTCTATATTTATTTATTTATTTATTAAAGATTTTGTTCACCTATTTGAGACAGCAAGGGAGAGAGAGCACAAGTAAGGGGAGTGGGAGACGGAGAAGCAGACTCCCTGCTGAGCGTGGAGCCCAATGCGGGACTCGATCCCAGGACCCCGAGATCATGACCTGAGCCAAAGGCAGACTCCCGATCTGACTGAGCCACGCAGGCACCCCAATAATTCTATATTTAACCTTTTGATAAACTATCAGACCATTTTTCCAAAATGGCTGCACAATTTACCATTCCCACCAGCAGGGTAGAAGGGTTCCAATTTCCCCACCTCCTTGTTAACACTTGCTATTTTCTGATTTTTTTATTATAGCTATATCTTAGTGGATGTGAAGTGGTACCTCATCGTGGTTTTAATTTGTATTTCCCTGACGACTAATGATGTTAAGCATCTTTCACGTACAATTGGCCGTTTGCACATTTTCTTGGGAGAAATGTCTATTCATGGGGTGCCTGAGTGGCTCAATCGTTAAGCGTCTGCCTTCGGCTCAGGTCGTGGTCCCGGGGTCCTGGGATCAAGCCCCGCATGGGCTCCTGCTCCGCAGGAAGCCTGCTTCTCCCTCTCCCACTCCCTCTGCTCGTGTTCCATCTTTCGCTGTGTCTCTCTCTGTCAAATAAATAAATAAAATCTTAAAAAAAAAAAGAAATATCTATTCATATCTTTGTTCATTTTTTAATTGAGTCATTTCTCTTTTTTTCATTGAGTTATAAGAGTTTTTTATATATTCTAGATAGGAGTCCCCTGTCAGATATATAATTTGCAAATGTTTTCTTCCGTTCTATGTGTTGACTTTTCACTTTTTTGATGCTGTCCTTTGAAGCAGAAAAGCTTTTAATTTTGATGAAGTCTAAGATATCAATTTTTTCTTTTGTTGCTTGTGCTTTGGGTGTCATATCTGAGAAAGCATTGCCTCATCCGGGGTCATGAAGATTGATGCCTATGTTTCTTCTAACAGTCTTATAGTTGTCCCTCTTACATTTCGATCTTTAGTGTGTTTTTAGTTATTTTTTGTAAAAGCATGGGTTTTGAGGTCACATAAACTAGTCATGGTAGTCTGGGTCTTCTGAGAAGCAGACACCAAGATGGAGTTAAACGTGTAAGGATTTTATCGGGGACATGACTTTGAGAGAAAATGCTGGAGAAGCAGTCAGAGCACAATGCAAGTCTGTCCTCAAGCAAAGAGAAGGAAGGAAGGTCAGGCAGAGTGTCATCTTAGGCTGCCGTTCACTCTGAGAAAGTTTTGGCGAGGAGGTCTGTGAGCCAGGTCCCCCCGAGAGGAGTCCTGGGTCTTCCAGGAAAAGCCTGCCTTAGTATCCCTGCCGAATTTAGTAACTGGCTGCGAACAGCCCAGTGGAAAGCCGGACTCAATGCAGACATGGCAATGGACTTCAGAGCACAGCAGCTGGGGCCGTTGGTCACTTAAGCTCCCCAAAGGGCACATTTTACAGTTGCCAAACTCAAGTTTGAATCCAGCCCTGTCACTCATTATGTTACATGAGTGAAAATGTTATTTAGCCTTTCTGGGTTTTCGGTTTTATCGATAAAGCATCGCCTTCCTTGCCTGCCACTTAGAAATCAATGGATAATAATAACTTTGAAGACATTGTGTATTAAAATATGTATATCTATTAATATGTAAAATGAGGTAAATCAACTGGACAAAGATTAACTCTAAATGTCACTGTGTAAAATAGTTTGGAGACTAATGGTTGGTGGTAAATAAGGGTACTAAATTTCTCATTCCCCAAAGTCTGACTTAACTGTCACCTGTCACCTTTCTGGCCATTTCCTTAGCAACCAAGTCAAAATTAGTCACCTCTCTTTTTGTGTTCCCGTAATGTGGTGGGTTCTCCACACAGCAAAGTAGGTATGAAAATCTTTAAGGAGGGTTCCGAAAAACACTCTCAATTTGTCATTGCTTTGATTTTTAAAGCCGTTTAAAAAGAATGTGACTGTTTCATTGGCTGTGCAGAAGTTTTTTATATGTTGGCTAACTGGACATAATAATAATCAAAAAATAATGTGAATAACAATTTCAGTTTCCCAGACTATGACTGACTGAATAACTTTCCTGCTACACAACTCCTAGAAGTGCCACACAAAATAAATAAGATATTCTTTACATGAAGAGCTGAGCTCAAAAGAGATTAACAGAGATTCCCCAGGAGGCAAAATAGAAAGGAAAGATAAAACTAGAGCAGTAAATTCATGATTTGACCCTTGGCCATCCCATGGAGAGACATAGTGCACAGTGGCTGCTAGACTCAGAAACCTAGGGCTAGGGCTACAGTACTGGAAGTTGAGGGCCGGTGCCTGTGTCATGTGGAGAATGCAACTAAGCAGTAATGCACACGTGAACATGCACGCATGCACACGCACGCACACATACATGCACATATACACACTAATCCCACATGGAAAGACTGGACCTGAAAGATTCCACCACCACAGAGGGAGACGATAGGACGTTTCTTTGTCTTGACCTCAGCTCTGGGTTGGGAGATATGGGTGAACCTCCCTTGAGAATGTGTAAACAAAAGCCTAATCCTCTTTATAGACAACATACCCATGATCCAAGGCCCCTCAAGCTAAAAAAGTAACTTACAATTTGGTCTAGGGCCTCTTGGGCTCCTAGAAGAAGTGAATGTAAAATCCCTTTGGAAGAAAATGCCTTCCATCTAAGCCTCATGGGACTCTCACAAATAAACCCTAATGAAGATCAGTTTTCAATTTAAAAGTACAAAATGCATGCAGAAACCATGTGCTCTAAACAAAATTCAGGAGGCATGACAAAGAACCCAATTAGGTTTCCCAGAAATTCATTTAATAGGGCTATCAGTAAAGGTTATAAAATAAATTTTTAGTGATTAAAGACATAGGATGATGAATCCAAACAGAAGAAAGTAACAGGACACGTAAAAAGGACACACAGATATGAACAAGTATGAGAAGAACAACTAGAAAATTACAGTCATAGATTCAAAGCACAAAGAACAGGTGAAAGTACAGGTTAGACACAAGTGAAGAGAAAATTTGTGAACTGGAAAACCGGTCTTTGGAAGTGATATGGAATGAGGCAGAGAAAAGAAAAAGTACTAAAGAATGGTTAAGAAAATACAGATTTCCCACAAAATAATCACTAGGAATTATAGAAGAGAATGGAGAAAGTGAGAGAGATAATGGCTAGAATTTTTTTTAGAATTAATGAAATGCATGAATCATTAGATTCAGAAAGCATAATAAGTCCAGAAAAAAAATATATATATATGAGACATTATTTAATGGCAATGAGAAATACTGGGATAGCTGCTTCTTTATACCTCCACCATAGCACATATAATACTGTACTGTGGTTAAATGTATAGTAAGAATCAGTCCTTTCCTTTGAGATTGGCACTGCCATGGCTTAGCACCAAGTAAGTGCTGAATGGATGGATGGATGGACAGATGGATGGATGGATGGATGGATGGATGGATGGATGGATGGATGACTGAGTGAATGAATGACAATGGCCAACTGTGACCTAGAACAAATAGGTTGAGCCAATCTATCGTGAAAGTCAAGTACACTTCTGACATATTCATTTTTAGTCTTTAATTTTTCAACTGCATTTGTTTCACAAAATTTTAAGAAGATTTTGTAAGAAAATGCAAGTAAAAACACTTTTGAACTATTGACCTTCTGGGTAGTGAGAAACTCCTTAAAATCTGAAAAGTCGTGTCATTCGTCAAGTCTACAAATGTTCATTTCTTTCAAAGTTTACTCCCTTCCATTTTCTTTCTTCTGGGACTCCTATTTGTTGGAATTGTTCCTCTCCCTGGTTCCCTATGTCTCATTTTTTTCTCTCAGATTTTCCATCTCTTTGTCTTTCTGCTTGATGTTCTGGGCAACTTCCTCAACCTGAGTTTCTAGTCTTTCTGTCGAATTTTTAATTTTAGTAACTCTAAGTTTTCTTAGAGTTTCTTATCACTAAGTTTGCTTGTGTTGAGTATTGCTTTTTCTTAGCAAAATATTCTTGTTTTATGGATATATTAATTTCTTAAACCTGAGTATATTAGAAATTTTAATGGTTTTGAGGTGATGGAAATGTTTTGCATCTTCATGGTTGCTGGTGAAACAGTCATATAAATAGGTAAAAATTTAATAATCTGTGCATTTAAGATCTGTGCATTTTACTTTCTGTAAATTCTTCTCTAAAAACACTGACTTTGCTGTTATGGGGGAATGAGAACAAGGGTAGATCTAGGTTTTACTGGGCCTGAAGCTTCTACAAATTACAAATATAAATTGGGTTTGAAAGTGAATATTTATTTAGAATGATAAAAGAAATAAAACAAATTATAAATTTTAAGAAGCTATCAAATACTATAACCATTACAAAATCCAGAAAGATAAAATTATTTTTGTTAATTGCCTGCCTGACACATTCCTGTAAGGCTTTTTCCTACCTTTTTTGGGTTGTATCTTTGATTACTTCATATGACATTTTGTATTATCATTTTCTGTAGAGAGAAGAGAAAGAGAGACTATTCCGTCTTGTGTCCTGCATGGTAAATTCACATTTGGTTTGTTGTTTTTTTTTTTCACTGAAATTTTCTTTTATTAGACTTTATATACTCATGATAGGAATAAATAAAATAATAAAAATCACAAAATACATTACAGAAAAGACAGAAAGGACAAAAGTAATAGATTAATATTCTTAGTTACACTACTATATTCTTTAAAATAGGGGAAGAAAACACATGAAAAAGTGGTTCCAAAAAGTAACTCTGCAAAGTTCAGAGGTTGATTTTCACTAAGAATAAGAGCATGGAAGTAACTCCCGTTCTATTTCGTCATATTTACAATTGTCGTGCTATCATTTTTCATTTGGAAGCTACTGTTTTGCATGCAGAGTGTGTATTATGAAAGAGGTTAGAGACATACCTAAGTAAAATTTGAAGTAAATTGGAACAATTCTGAAGCATTATGAACTTACTCTCAAAATAGCACGTAGTGGCTCAGTCGGTTAAGCGTCTGCCTTCAGCTCAGGTCATGATCCTGGGGTCCTGGGATCAAGCCCCGCATCAGGCTCCCTGCTCAGTGGGGAGCCTGCTTCTCCCTCTCCCTCTCTCGTGCTCTCTCTCTCTCTCTCTTCCTCTCGCTCGCTTGCTCTCTCAAATACAGAAATAAAATCTTAAAAAAGAAAATAGCATGTAGCTGCATCAATGTGTGTCCGGGGTTGACTGCAGAACTGGGAGTTTATCGAACACAACTCCACATAATATATAATGCTTATTAAAGAACAGGTAACACGAGATGGACTAATTTAAACTAACATATTACACATATTATGTTGTAAAAACTCAACAGTAACAGCAGTCATTGTTTTGAACTTAGACCAGCAGATGATTTTGTGGGAGAAGAATATTTTATCACTAACAATGTTAGGAGTTGCTGGCCTGCGGCAATATTAAAATCTGGATTTTTGTTACTGATAGGTCAGAAAGTTTCTTTCAACTGTACAGTTGTTGACAAAATGAGATAAATTTTCAAGATTGTTATCAAATTTAGGAAAACCTATCAAGTTTTTTATGAGTTATGAGACTTCAGACCTTGCAAGTTTCTTGTAAGTCAGTTACTGGAGTCATGAGGCATCTTAAATGCTCTTTGGATCAACAGTTCTCATTAACCATTTTGTCACCAATGTTCCTGTGGTAATTATGTTTTCAGTTTTACATTACTTTTGTCATCAGTGTTTCATGGTCATTCATATGGGAATTTAATTGTAGGAATTCTGATAAATTCCATATCCCACAATGCCCATAAGAAATGTTCAGCATGTTTATAACTGTATACCCTGCATTGTCAAGATGATTTCTCATGGGCTAGAGCTTCCAATTTGTCTAGAACCCATTGAGAGCCACATCTCCCATTTATAACTTGACCTGTCTGGTGATGGGAAGTGTTTTCCACAGGCTAGATCCTGACTCCACTCAATTTTGTTTCTCCCCCACACCCACATCCCAGGTGCGGACACATACCCATGTCTCCATCCAGCCTCTGAGCTGGCACCTTGGTATCCTGGGACCAACACATTGTGGATTAACAGAGTGGGCAGTAGGTGTATTTCTAGAAGTTATTCCTACTCCAGGACAACTGGCAGTAACATGCCCGTACGCAAAACTGTGACCCACATACACATATCCCACTAAATCCATAATTAATGTATCCCTAACTCAACTTCCCTTACCCACAGCCCCAAAATACCTGTGGCCATTCATCATCATTCAACATGAGGGGATTATGATGGAGGGTAAGTCTGAGTGGAAACGGACAGCAGTCTTAACCATTGCAATTAAAATATCTTTTACAAATATTACAAAAATATATGGCGATGTGAACAGCCTGGAAGCTTACCCGAGGGCCTTGGAAGAGGCCAACTCAAGTGAGGGGACACGAAGCTTAAATTTCCTTAGCCTCCAGGTTAATCCATCCCTGGGTGAGAGACACAAAGAGAAATGAACCCTCGTCAATCATTAATTCAGAAAAGCATTGCTCTCTCCAGAGTCACTTACTCCTCACATGCTGAATGCCTGGAAGTTCTGACAAAATACATATTAATGGTAAATGTTATTCCTAAAAAAAAAAAAAGACATTGACAGAGAAATTAAATTTATTTGAATTTTGAATTCCTTATAGTAAAATAAGATTAAAGCCATGATTTCTGACTGTCATGGGCTCATTTAGTGAAGAATACAATTTTTGTGATGGAGACTGTGAAAGCTTATTAATGATTTTCGGATTCCAGAAATTAGATGCTTACACTTTCTTTCTAGTATCTGATACCCGTAGACACTTTAACCTATTTAAGCATGTACCTGAGTATCATTTATTATCTGGTTATTAGCTAAAGTTAAAGCACTCGGGGAGAGTGGTCGAACGTTGCAGTCATTTCTAAAACTATGCTGACGGGGAGACTGTTTCCTATTCAGTTCAAGCGCAAGGCAGTATGGCTGCTTCCTCTGTTCCCATGGAAACCTTGGCCTTGCTGATGTTCAAGTTAATTTCTTACTGCCATCTGCCTGTTGAGCTACAGGGCTTTTTCCAGCTGATATCATGCAGAGGCCTGTTGGGAGAATGAAGTTTACTTAGAAACTCCCTGGTCTATTTCCACAGGAGGTCAAGATTGAAAACAGATCCAGCCGAACCTCAACGCGGAATTAGCTGAAGGATGAAAGGAGTTAAAAACTCCTGCGTGCAGGGTTTTTTTTTTTTTTGCTGTTGTTTCTTTTTTTTTTTAATTAACCTATGTTTAATGCACATTGATTAGACGGGATATTAGAAATAGTTCACCTCACACTGGACAAAGTTTGTGTAATGTTTTATCAGCCCTTTAAACTCTGAAGTTGCCACATTTCTATGTGCTTCTTGAAAATGCTAATGATATCTCAAATCAAAGGTCACAAGCCGGTGACCGATGAATCAGCTCTGGACTGCAGACATGGTTTTTTGGCCCGCACCGTGTTTTAAAACAATGCTTGAATGAGTTACCAACTTCTAGAAATTCAGAAACTTCATGGGGAAGGAAAAAAAAAAACCCTCTAGATTTCCAATTTCTCTTGAAAACTCAGAAAATGTGGCTGGCTCTGCATTCCTGCGTTGTCAAAGCTAGAGCGCAGGGGCGGTCGCTGGGAGGGGCGTGGTACCCCATTTGCCACAGTCCCTGTCACTCCTGATCCTTTCACTTTTGCCTGCTTCATTCATGAGTCGTAACTGCCTCTACGGCATTTGCATTTACAGTTTCTGCCTCAAATCCCTGTAACGCTCACTTCCTAAAAAGTAATATGTAAGCTCAAAAATTCAGTCGTGTTCTAGCTCACGGGATACAATGTTTTTACCAGCCCAACAGAAAGTAGCAAAATAAACAGTCATATTCACTAATCATCAAAAATATTAATCACTTTTGTTTGCTTCTCTAGCACTAATTCTCTAGTATAAATTACTTGATTTAAATAATTTGCAGTTCTGGCCATCAGGTATCAGCAAAGTAGAAGAGTATAAGCATGTCAGCCTTTCCGTTCTCCACCTAAGAATATTCATTAATAATAATCACCTGTATTTGTTGTTTGCTTACTAAGTGGCGGGCACTGTGTTTTTTTAAAGCAATTCCATATCAAGTCACTATAATGCTTTCCATTTTATAGATGAGAACACCGAGGTTTAGGAGGATCAATAATTTGCCATAAGTCCTATAGCTAGTAAATAACAAGTTCCAGCTTCACTCAATTCTTTCTGATTCTAGAGGTTGCATCTTAAACCACTCCTGCTTATTTATCTCCATTTTGGTTAAGTGTATTCATCAAGAGCTTAAACTATTTCTCTTTTTCCAAACCTGTTTTAGAATATGTTCAGAAAGGGAAAAAGAAGTCTATGACACAGTCTTTTTGTTCAAGGAATACAGTATTTCAATGAGAAGAATAATTGTTTTAGCAGGTTTTATGGTCTACACAGCCCATGAACAAATAAATATACAATTACATATAGCGTGATAAATGATCATTTAGAGGGAGATAGAACTATGATTATACAAAGAATTGAAGCAGGAATTAGAAAAAGCATGCACAAAGACATTTGCAAGTGCGCGAGAGTCTGGTACTCTGAGAAAATTGAAAATAGTTGGCATAAGCAAAGAACAAGAACAGGCATCTCATAAAAGGATTAGTACAATTGGCTAATAATAGTGTAAGATAATACTCTGAAATATTACATTTTTTTTAAAGATTTCATTTATTTTTTAACAGAGAGAGACACAGTGAGAGAGGGAACACAAGCAGGGGGAGTGGGAGAGGGAGAAGCAGGCTTCCCGCGGAGCAGGGAGCCCGATGTGGGGCTCGATCCCAGGACCCTGGGATCAGGACCTGAGCCGAAGGCAGACGCTTAACGACTTAGCAGATGTTTTTAACTGGGTATCTACTTTCTCCCTCTGCCCTTCCTTCCCTGCATTTCAACAGCTTGGTGTTCCGTACTGACTGCCTTAGGGAAGTGGTGGTGGGTCCAGGCAGATGGTGCCTCAGGTGTCCTCACAATCCCTCCCAAGTGCTGGCCTGTCACAGAGCAGCCCAGTGACGCCTGTGCCCAGAGGGGGCCTCAGAAATGGCAAAGTAAGCTGTCAGAATGGAAAGCCCTTCCTGGGCATCTCAACATCTTGTCCCTTATCCTTCAGGGGCAGATAGAGGACCAAGAATCAAATGGATAGATGGCCATCTTATTCCAGTAGGTATGAGGGCGGGGAAAGGGACATTGCCAGTCAGCTGGAGCCCCCAAAACACACACCAATACTCATACCCAATGCCTTCACACTTAGTCCCCTGGAATTTGGCTGCAATCCCAGGGAAAAGTGTGTGGAATTGAGATTGTTTCCATCCTTCCAGTGGAATGACGACTTGAAGGCTGAGAAAAGAGGCTGAGTACAGAAAAGTAAAGAAATAGTGCCTTTTGCACTCCTGAATTGTGGAATGTCATATCATCTTTTAGAAATCATTAATAAGCAGAGGTACACAAATTATAACAAAATTCCATTTATTTTGCCTACCAGATTGATAGATATGAAATAGGTTGGTAATTACCAGTTTGTAAGATTGCAGGGGAACAGGCCTTCCCAAATAGCAGTGGTGGGAGATTAAGCCAATAAAAACAATCTTGAGGACATTCTGGAACCGTGTACCAATTCTAAGGAAATCACTGGACATGCAATTTAATATATATAAAGATCATCCGTTTCAGTGTTACTTATAATAGTGAGTAATCACAGCAACATATCCCTCAATAAAGGGTAAGTTATAATAAATTATTAAAATGGAACAAAATATAGCCATTAAAAACCATTGAGGTGGTTCTCTGCTTACTAACATATTCAGTGCTTATAATATATAGCAAAAGGGGAGAAAAGCAAGTTTCCCAATAGTGTGTATATCATAAACGAATTCTTGTAACCACATACTTGCATAGAAAAATTTCGTAAGGTTATTCACCAATGTGTTAACAGTGACAATATTTGATTGACATGATTAAGAATAATTTAAACTTTGTCTCGATCTGACTTCTCTGTATTTTCTTTTTTTTTAAAGATTCATTCATTTATTTTTAGAGAGAGTGCTCACACACATGCGCAAGCCGGCTAGTGGGGGGATGGGCAGAGGGAAAAGGATCTCAAGCGGAACCCCTGATGAGCGCAGAGCCCCACGCGGTGCTGATTTCAGGACCCTGAGATCATGACCCTGAGATTATGACCTGAGCCGAAATCAAGAGTTGGGCACTTAACACCTTGAGCCACCCAGCCCCCCCGCCCCCGCCACCGCAATGTGACTTCTCTGTATTTTCTAATTATTTTACAATGGACATGGATTGCTAGTGTTATTATTTTTTTAATTTTATTTTTTAAAAAGGAACGTAAATGAGGATGGCTGAAACATACCATGACCATATTTGAATGATAAGAGTGAGAAACGGATAGGTACTTAAGATTCAGATCATAAGCTCAAAGATATTTGTTATGCCTTATACACCACAGAGGCATTTTTTTCAACATTCCAGTAAACAATATAACTGTAAAAATGACTGAGCTGTTTTTCTCAGCAGGCACCAAGAGCCTTGAGAATTAATCCTAAAGCCAATATCTTAACATTTTAAATCTCCTGTAAATGGCTTAAATATAATTTATTTCCCTTTGCCTAGGTTGCCTAGGCAACCAAATATAGAGTGGCATGTCTTTCAGGTGATAATCATCTGCTCTCCATCTGATATACCACAGTTATTATCTATTCTACTGGTTCTCCTGCTTTTATTCAGATCCAGCCCAGTTGAGGGCCCCATGTACTCCCAACAACAAGGTAGTGATTTTAAAGCAGAACCTACTCCCCACCTAGTACCCTCCTCCCTGGAAAAGAGGTATTTGAGACTTCACACCTCCTCCAGGTGATTCTAATACATTTCCCCCAAAACTCCCACCCCAATCTACTATTCAGTTGTAACAAACCATGTAATATCTTGTCACATCCTTTTTCTTGGTTTAACATTTGTGTTGGTTTCCTGGGACTGCTGTAACAAATCACCACAAAGGTGGAGCCTTAAAACAACAGAAACTTCTTCTTTCACAATTCTGGAAGCCAAAATCAAGGTTGATACCTTGGGGGTATCAACGCCACGCTCCCTTTGATAGTTTAGGGGACAATCCTTCCTTGTGGCTTCCTATCCAGGGGCTCCCGGGGTTCCCTGGCTTGTGGCAGCATAACCCAATCTCTGTCTCCATCTTCAAATGCCTTTCTTTTCTGTGTCTTTCTCTCCTTTCTCTTCTATGGACACCTGTCATTGGATTTAGGACCTACCTAAATTCAGCATGCTCTCGCCAAGAGATCTTCAACTTAGTTACATCTGCAAAGAATCTGTTTCCTAATAAGGTGACATTCAAGATCCTGGGGGGTGAGGATTTGCACATATCTTTTTGGAGGACACAATTCAACCCACTACAATGTTACACCTAATATATGATTTCCTTTTTAAATAAGAAGCTAATTATAATCACAGCTAACACTTATTGAGAACTTTTTCAGCCAACATAGTAAGCAGTTTACAAGCAGTATCTCAATTAAGTTACAAAATGTCTTTCCCCGAACCTACCCCTCCACATCCCATCAACTATTAAAATATCCAGTTTCCATTACTTTGCTTTCTGGTAAGGAGAGTAGCATTTCAAAATTCTGGCCAGTGAATAGAGCAATAGATCCCTCTTTCTTCACCTGTGAGGAAGAATTGCTTCTCCTAGGCAATTACTAGTATGACCTGTTTGGCCACTTTTTGAAGCTCTACAGCTAGACTTGGTTGTAATACCTATTTGATCTACAAAACTCAATACCTGATACCAGGCTCTTTTCAAGGAATATAATCTCTGCTTCCCAACTTATATCAAATGCCTGTGTCAAGCTAGACCATCATAATACAGACTCGTTTTTTTCCAACAATTTTGTTATGAAAAACTTCAAATATACAGCAGACTTGAAAGACTTGTAGGGGCGCCTGGGTGGCTCAGTCGCTAAGCGTCTGCCTTTGGCTTAGGTCATGATCCCAGGGTCTTGGGATCGAGCCCCGAATCGGGCTCCCTGCTTGGCGGGAAGCCTGCTTCTCCCTCTCCCACTCCCCCTGCTTGTGTTCCCTCTCTCGCTGTGTCTCTCTCTGTCAAATAAATAAATAAAATCTTAAAAAAAAAAAAGAATTGTATAATTAACACCCCCTATATCACTACCTAAATTCTATATAATATTTTACGATTCTTGCTTTATTCTATAATTATGCATCTATCCGTGCTATCAATCCATGAATCCATCTTGTTTCTCCCCTTGTGTACTTCAGGGATGCATATCGTGAAACTAGAACAGAACACAGGCTCTTTGATGGCAGGCAGGGCTCTAAAGAGAGGAAAGAGGGAGGAGATTACCCGGGCATGCCCGATTCCTTCTCCCATACAACCAATTAAACCAGGCACTCCTCTTGCCATGGGGAGGAGTGGGCACTGGCAAGAGAGGCCAAGAGTATGACATGAAGGATCTCTCTGCACAAGGAAACAGGAAGAGTGGGGAATGTATTCCTATACAAAGAATACACTGAGTGACTTAATGGATGAGCATCATCAATGGCATCCAAATAATAAACACAAGTGTTTTCTGCCATTCCTAACACTACTACCAAGAAACAACTTGGACGTGAGTAATTCTAGTGTCTTCCATTTTTCACGATTCTCCTATGACTCTACCCATATCTGTTTCTCTTAGCTTTTACTTGCCTGGTGTTCTCTTTCTCTGATACTCCAGAAGTTCATTCTCCATGCAAAGAGGAATACGGAATATGGTGGCCTATGGCGATGGACTCACGTCCCAATAGCTCCCTGATCAGGAATGAAAAAGAACTATTTACTTCCAACTCTAGGCTGAAATATTCTAAGGAAGGACCAAAACTGGTCCAGCTTGGATCACGTGTCTATCCTGGATCAATCCCTGAGGCCAAGAGGACAGGGTCCAACTTGGGTCATGTGTCAACCCCTGTGTTCAAAGGAGAGTCTATTAGAGAAAGAAGTTAGGGGTTTCGGGCTTGCTAGAAACACAAAGGAATTCCCACGTTCTAACTTATGTATTTATATCCCTTTTACCCCAATGCCAGCTCTGTGCAGAAGCTTTGTTGAAAGTTGAAACTCCTGTTGATGTTATAGTGAGACTATCTCGTTAGCAAACCCTTTTTATATTGTGACATTGGGGAGTGGCGATTTTTTTTAAGGATCTGCTTAGATTAAGTGAGTGATTAGTAAAAGATTAATAGGCTCTCATATTAAGGAATATTAATATTTTTTACTGAGATTGATCATGAAAATTTTTGTTCTTGAAATTTTTTGTTGCATAAAATAGAAACGTTAAGGTTGAAATGCCTAAGGAACTTGGTATGAAAGGGAGCATAAACTGTTTAACCTCTGTTTAACCTTCTCTAGAATGTTTATTTAAACGCTCTGCCAATGTTGATATGATTCACCCAAGAATGTAACCCAGGTTATGTACAGTGAGATATAATTTATTTACAGATCTGCAGAACTTTGGTTGCTTCTATAACAAACTTTAAGAAAATAAACTGAATGTGTGAAGGCTTTAATCAAACAGCGTCAACATATAAAAGTAAAACCAAAATTGAGACAGTTCCAGTCTTTAACAATTTTGTGTTTTCCAGTTCAAATCCTTGAACAGTAGCCGAATAAAAGCTATTAGAACAGATAATACTAGTCCATTATCCCTTCTGTCAAAATCTCACCCATTTCTCCAACTTTAATATCAATAATCAATTCATTTTATCAAAATCACAATAAAACCAACCAAAAACCCATTTTATTTTGCAAAAATTACCATCACCTTTTGTGACAGCATTAACAGAACTGAAATTCTAGGACTCCTTATCTTTCCCAGCACATGGGTTTTCAAATCTCAAATATTTGACTTTTTCAAAGTTCCAGGGCTAAATCCTTTTTTATTAAAGATTTTCATTTATTTATTGAGAGAGAGAGAGTGGTAGAGAGAGAGCATGAGAAGGAGGAAGGTCAGAGGGAGAAGCAGACTCCCCGCTGAGCAGGGAGCCCGATGCGGGACTCGATCCCGGGACTCCAGGATCACGACCTGAGCCGAAGGCAGTCGCTTAACCGACTGAGCCACCCAGGCACCCCAGGGCTAAATCCTATAAATGATTGGAACTTGGGTAAAAATGTACTTTAAATGTAATCAAAGAAGGAAATGAACAACCAACGCCCTTCCATCCCCACTGCCGCCCCCCTCCCCACCCAACCTTAAGACCTCTTCACCTAGTCAGTGTTCAGTTTAGGGTTATTTCAGAGATGCTGAGAAAATCCTGGCTTGATCCTGAACCGAATACACTTTGGGCTGCCTAACTGAATGCTAGGGTCCTCCATAGCACTGATCTGACCTTCTATCGGACCCTTCCAATGCATGCTCTGCCCCTGCTTCGCAGACAGCCTCTCTGCCATGGGAAATTCTGCCTATCAGTCCTAAAAGCCTGGGTGGGGTTTCCCTACAACTGAGCTAGCCTGTTTCTATGGATACTCTGGAAGAGAAGATAGTCAAATTGGACAGTTGAAACATAACAGGAAAGCAGTTCCTCTAGGATCCTGTACCAGGAAATAGCTCCTAGTGCCAAGACTATAACCCAATGCCAAGACCACAATCATATGGAGTTTGACATTCTGTGTTTAATTCCACTGCTACTAATGGGATAATGCTTTGCAAAAAACCATGATGTCTAAAGTGCATCCTGTTCGGCATAGAGCCTTGAGCAAACACAGAAACCTCTGTCCCTGTTGGTATCATATGGTGGACAAAGACTTCCAGTCAATTCTCTTCTCATTCTGGACAAATCAATCCTTAAAAAAAAAGGAGGGGGGGAACTAAATATAAGACATTAGGACATCAGAACCACTGAGCCAGAGCAAAGGGCAATCCATTCAACCCAATATATATATATATATTTTTAAAGATTTTATTTTTCTGGGCGCCTGGGTGGCTCAGTTGGTTAAGCGACTGCCTTCGGCTCAGGTCATGATCCTGGAATCCCGGGATCGAGTCCCGCATCGGGCTCCCTGCTCGGCAGGGAGTCTGCTTCTCCCTCTGACCCTCCCCCCTCTCATGCTTTCTCTCTCTCTCTCTCATTCTCTCTCTCAAATAAATAAATAAAATCTTTAAAAAAAAAGATTTTATTTTTCGACAGAAAGAGAGACAGCAAGAGAGGAAACACAAGCAGGGGGAGTGGGAGAGGGAGAAGCAGGGCTCCTGCTGATCAGGGAGCCCGATGCGGGGCTCGATCCCAGGACCCTGAGATCATGACCTGAACCGAAGGCAGACACTTAATGACTGAGCCACCCAGGCGCCCCCAATATTTTTTTTAAGAGTGGAGACTGATGAATGTTTTAAGGAATAGTATAATTGCGCTTCATGATGTAAAGCCCCAAAGGTGTCAATGGACACCAAATATCTCTAGTCGCTCTTAATTACAACTTGCAAGGCCTCAGAAGCCTAACGCAGTCATAACCATTTCCACCTTGAACCCAGCCAAATAGACTGACTCATGTTATAAGGTCATCACTCAGCATTCAAGGAGTTAACTCCTGAACTTCCCGCTTCTCTTACTTCCTCCCCTTCAATCCCCCTTTGGACATCCTTCAACACTTTTTTTTTTTTTTTGCTTGACCTCTCCAGTTTAATGAGTTGATGACCACCTCTGGATTCTAACCCAAGGTTCCTTCCATTTCTTGGTTTGGAAACTCTTCCTATATCCCTCTGACAGGTTTTGATCACAAACAGGATGTTGGGAGTCACCTTCTATATTTACACAGCCACCTCACCCAGACAAATCACACTGGGTATGGCCCAACCTTCCAGACACACTCTTTGGGAAGTAATGCATCCCTTGGGTTAACTGCTACTCCCCTTTACAAAGTAACACTCCCCCTTATTCACAAAAAACTACTTAGTTCAAGCATCTAAGCCAGCGGTCTCCAACCTGCACATGGAATCAAGTGAGACATTTCATTTTTTTTAAGATTTTATTTATTTATTTGACAGAGAGAGAGATAGCAAGAGCAGGAACCCAAGCAGGGGGAGCGGGAGAGGGAGAAGCAGGCTTCCCGCGGAGCAGGGAGCCCGATCCCAGGACCCTGGGATCATGACCTGAGCCGAAGGCAGATGCTTAATGACTGAGCCACCCAGGTGCCCATCAAGTGAGACATTTCAAATACCAACCTATGCCTGCATCTCACCCCCAGAATGTGGCTCAATAAACATAGGGTACAACCTCTTTAAAGGTTCAAAAGTTGAGGGTTCCTAGATTTCGAGCATACATTTCAGTTCAATCCAACTTAGCCTTTCTCCACACATGTCTTTACTGGCTGCAGAGTTGAACTCTTTTTAGTATGAGTACTTACAACATCCTTCTAGCCTCTTGATTATTTTAACTGCTGCTTTCAACTCACTGAAGTTTGTGATGTTAATTTGGGCAGGTGAAAAGAATAATTGATACCACCTGCAGACCACAGCAGCTAGAAGTCAAGCAGATGGAAACAATCATACTGTAAGCTTCTCAAAGGAAGGGGCATGCCTTATTCATCTTTGCCATCAGTACCACAGTATCCACGGTAGTACTTTAATCAAAGTAGGTGCCTAATATATATTTAGGAGGGAAAGTAGGATAACCTGTATATAGGATCTGCTTCCAACTTTTAAAATATCCGTAATATATATGATGTGCATATAGTTGAAAAGTAGCTTGGTGGGGAGTAACCGGCATTGTTTCAATTGGCTGGCTTTTTTTTAGCAGCTTTATTGAGTTATAAATCACATACCATACAATCCACCCTTTTAAAGTGTACAATTCAATGGTTTTTAGTATATTCACAGAGTTGTGCAACCAATACCACAATCAATTTTAGAACATTCATCACGCTAAAAGGAAACCTCAACTACTAGCCGTCACTCCCCATTTCTCCCCAAGCCCTTCCCCCACCGACCTAGGTCACCACTAATTTACTTATGTCTCTATAGATTTGCCTATTCTAGATGTTCTTATAAATAGAATCACACAATATATGGTTTTATGTGTCAAGCTTCTTTCATTTCTTTCAAGATTTATCCATGTTGTAACACGTACCAGCAAGTCATTCATTTTTTTTTAAAGATTTTATTTATTTATTTGAGAGAGAATGAGAGATAGAGAGCACGAGAGGGAAGAGGGTCAGAGGGAGGAAGCAGACTCCCCGCTGAGCAGGGAGCCCAATGTGGGACTCGATCCCGGGACTCCAGGATCATGACCTGAGCCGAAGGCAGTCGCTTAACCAACTGAGCCACCCAGGCGCCCGCAAGTCATTCATTTTTATTGCCAAATAATATTCCATTGTACAGATATGAGTATGCTATTTATCCATTCATCAGTTGATGGACATTTGGGTTATTTTCACCTTGGGCTAGTATGAACAGTGCTGCTATGCACGTTTGATTTTGTGTGGACATATATTTTCAGTTCTCGCAGGTACATGCACAGGAGTAAAATTGCTGGCTTGTGTGGTCACCCTCTGTTTAACCTTTGAGAAACTGCCAAACTGGTTTCCAAATTGGCTGCAACATTTCACAGGGCCCAAATCTCCCCTTCCTTCCTAGGACCCTCTATTCAAGCAGCTAGGCCTTTCTTCTCCCTTTGCCTCCAGGGAAGGATGTCACTGCTGAAAGAACAAACAAAGGAGTGTTCCTGACTTTCATTGCCAAAAGCCTCCACCCTCAGGGGAACAGTGAAGACTGGCAGAATAGACAGACGGGATTAGAGAGAGGGCTTCCCTCAGTGCGCTCCGCTCCACCCCATCCTCTACGCCTTCAGGGCTGGGAAGAAAACAGGAGTCAGGAGTGACAAAGACAAGAACACAGTTACTGAGCCCCAGAAGGTTGTTGGGTGGGTGGGCAGCCTGCTTTCCTTAGTGAGTAGAGTCCACAAGGCTCAGGGAGGAAATTGCTGGAAAATACAGGCCCCGAGTCCTTAGAGAATCTTGTAGACATTTCCTCACCCAGTGTGGTGAGAAGAGCAGACGGTTCCACTGCACTCAAAACTAACACAGAAGGGCCAGCTTAGCAGGAATGAGGGACATCTCAGTGACAATGTCGAGAGGAAGGATCCAGGGCCTACCTCCTCACACCTTGCAACTGCATAAACCTCTGGGGCTTTGATTGAATCTCGGGGGGAAGAAGCAGTAAGAGAACCCCAAACTTTTTTTTTTTAAAGATTTTGATTTTGTTTATTTGACAGGGAGAGAGCACAAGCAGACGGAGTAGCAGGCAGAGGGAGAGGCAGAGGGAGAAGCAAGCTCCCTGTCCAAAATGGAGCGCCATCCCAGGACCCTGGGATGATGACCTGAGCTGAAGGCAGACACTTAACTGACTGAGCCACCCAGGCATCCCACCCCAAATTGATTAAGATTAATTTCCCACCAGTTTGGCAACATACAAGCTTATAATTGAAATTAAGTTGTGTTTTGGCAAAGTGAAGAAAATTGTATTTCTGAGTTATGCGCTGAGATTGGTACCTACCAGACAAGATTAGAAAAAGGACTAAAGAAGGCAAATGTCCAATAAATACATGAATAAGAAACCCAGTGCTGACGATACTGTGTGGACTAAGGATATGGAACAAAAGGAGGCTTCTGAACTGCTGAAAGAGGAATCAGTGAAAACCACAACTTTGGAGCGCAAGTTAGCAACACGTCATGAAATGGAGCAGGATGGAGAGAAGAGGGACCGCTCGCGCACTGTTGGTAGGAATGTAAAGTGGTGTGGCCACCATGGACTACAATATGGAGTTTCTTCAAAAAGTTAAAAATGGAACTACCGTACCATCCATACAATTTTTTTATCCAAAAAGACACACACACACAAAAACACCAATTCAAAGAGATATCTGCACCCCTATGTTTATTGTAGCGTGATTCACAATAGCCAAGATAGGAAGCAACGTGGGTGTTCACTGAGAGATGAATGGATAAAGAAGACGTAATATATAAGTGTGATGGGATATTACGCAGCCATAAAAAAAGAATGAAATCTTGTCATTTGCAACAACACGGATGAACCTAGAGGGTATTATGCTAAGTGAAATAAGCCAGTCAGAGAAAGGCAAATACCATCTGATTCCACTTATATGTAGAATCTAAAAGGACAAAACAAACAGAAACAGACGCATAAATACAAGGAACAAACTGGTGGTTGCCAGAAGGCAGGGTGGTGGAGGGATGGGTGAAATAGGTGAAGGGGATTAAGGGGTACAAACTCCCAGTTATAAAATAAATAAGGCACAGAAATGAAAAGTACAACATAGAGAATATAGTCAATAATATTGTAATAACTTTGCATGGTGACAGTTGGTAACAACAGCCATCATGGGAGAGCATTTTATAATGTATACAAATGTCAAATCATATGTTGTACACCTGAAACTAATATAATATTGTATGTCAACTATGCCTACATACATACACATACACACATCCATCCATACATACGTAAAGTTGAACATTTGTTGACCCTATGACCCAGCAATTGCCTTCCTATGTATATAACGTAGAGAACTCTTGCACAGGTGTGCAAGAGATATGCAAAGGATGCTCACTTTA
The DNA here is from genome assembly GCF_003265705.2 of Callorhinus ursinus. Taxonomy (NCBI): domain Eukaryota; kingdom Metazoa; phylum Chordata; class Mammalia; order Carnivora; family Otariidae; genus Callorhinus; species Callorhinus ursinus. Next base: position 34,007,534 of record NW_027397066.1, on the reverse strand, counting down.
AGATTGTTTGTAATGGCAAAAAAATAAAAAATAAAAACAAGCAAAAAGTCCATCAACAAGGGACTAGACAAGTTAATGTGCCATGTGTACTCAAAGGATACTATAGCCTTGTTCTCCAAAACGAGATTCCTGACCAGCCTTGATTCTACTTGAGAGCTACAGACCTACCCACCAGATTCTGTATTTTAACAAGATCCTGGTAATTCACAAACTTCACAAATTAAAGTTTGTGCTGTCCTATGCAGTTAAATGAATGAACTGGGGCTACTTGTGTCAACCTGAATAAATCTTAAAAATATAATATTCAGAGAAAAAAGTACAAGTTGCCAAAGATTAGAATAATACAGTGTCATTCAAATATTAAACTTGAAAACATACACAATAATGCTATCTATTTTTATGAATGTGTTTGTATGTACTAGACATCGGATGCCTAGGGAATTGTATACATGCCAAATTCCAGATACTGGTAATCTCTGGAGAGAGAGGGAGAGGATTAGGAAGCTATAGAGGGGATTCAACTGCAATTCTAATAATTATTTTTTTCTGAAGCTGCATGACAAGTACGCTTGGGTTTCTTTCATTAATTTCTACATGCTAAAGATTCTGGTACCCAATTCTGATATATGTGTAGGGGGAGGGGTGTTAAAAAAAAAACCACAAAATTCAACTGAGGAAATTTGAAAATCTAATTGGCTTTATTTAATGATTCATGAATTGGGCAGCATCCTATCTCGGCAGATAGAAAGGAGCTCAAAGGATCTGGACAAATGGAGGACTTTTATAAGCAGAAGCACAGGGGGCCAGGAAGATATTCTTGCAAAGTGTTTTTATTTCAGGCAAGGTCACTCACCTTCCTTTGGGGGAAGGCAGGGGTCTCTCAGGCAGATTACTTGACTAGTGCTGACCAGGTGATTCCTGATTGACTGGCTGAAGATCACATTCCCAAGAGAGGGTGAAACTACACTTAGGTTAGTGTTAAGTCTTGGTTTGTTGACATGGGACTTAGCACAGGTGACTCCATTTCAGGCCCATTTCTTTTTTCTTTTTTAACATGGACCAGGGAGCAGGGGTGGTGGGGGCTAGTGGTAGATGTTCTCCCCACCAAGCAATTCACTGACACCAGCTAGGAATCCTACAATTCAACCCAATTCTGACACTATCTACCCTGAGATAGCATCAGATCCCACAGATTAAAAGCTCAATCCCAAAAGACTACTCTCTACTTCAGATGCCAATTGCAAGTCCAAGTTGTCACCTGGGCTTCTGACCGACCAGCTATAAATCAGAGGTTCCCACCACCCCCTCCTCTGATTCAATTAGTTTGCTAGAGTGGCTCACAGAACTCAGAAAAACATTCTACTTCCCAGATTATAACTCAGAGATAGCCAGATGGAAGAGATAACATAGGGCAAGATATGGGGGAAGAGGGCAGGGCTTCCATGCTCTCTCCCAGCACATCACTTTTCCAGAGGTTCCACGTGTTTGCCAATCCGGAAGCTCTCCAAACCCTGTCAGTTAGGGTTTTATGGAGGTGTCGGTACATGACTGATTAAATCATTGGCCATTGGCAGCTGATTCAACCTCCAGCTCCTCCCACCACCCGAGTTCAGTGGGGTGGGACTGAGAGTTCTAATCCTCCAATCACATGGCAGCTGGTCCCCATCTTGACGTGCTTTCCAAAAGTAACCTCATTACTGTACACTCAGGGGTGGTTGAAAGGGGTTTCTTATGAATATTAAGACATCTTCATTACTTTTATCATTTAGGAAATTGCAAATGTTTAGGAGATCTGTGCCAGAAAGAGGGATGAAAACCAAATACATTTCTTATTATAAATCACAGTATCACACATGCTAAAATTTTCATTTGAACAAGACACTTTTTAAAAACAGTATTTATGTCCGGGTGTGTGATTTTTATTTTCTTCTGAATATTTTTGTATTTAAAAAAACTTTAGGGGCTCCTGGGTGGCTCAGTCGTTAAGCGTCTGCCTTTGGCTCAGGTCATGATCCCAGGGTCCTGGGATCGAGCCCCACATCTGGCTCCCTGCTCAGCGGAAAGCCTGCTTCTCCCTCTCCCACTCCCCCCTGTTTGTGTTCCCTCTCTTGCTGTGTCTCTCTCTGTCAAAAAGTAAATAAAATCTTTAAAACAAAAACAAATAAAAAATAAAAGTTTTATAATGACCACATATTGTTTATATGATCTAAAAATCTATTCTAAAAGTACTACTGAATTTGGGTTTTGATTAACTAAGCACGTTTTCACATAAACATCAAACTAATTGCCCGAATTATTGCTTTCTAACTGCTCCCTCCAAACTCCCACCTTGCTCCTTACCTTGGCACACAGTTTAGGGTCCAGGAGTAATGCCCAAGAAAGCCCCTAGGGTGGTGGCTGGCACCTAGAGCTGGGAGGTAGCTCTGAATCAGACCTCTAGTGGTTATACTGACTTTGTCACCTGGGACAGTAAGGAATCTAGGAAATCATGTCATCTCTCTGGGCCTCTCTTTTCTTTAAAATGGGGATAACTCATGCATGGTTTCTCTCACAGCATTCTTGCAAAGCCAGAAACAAACAAACAACCAAACAAACCATAGAAGGAGTATGAAGATGGTTTCAAACCTTAAAATGCTTTGGGAAAGTCAAGTTCTTCCTCAACTCCATGTATCAGGCACCAATCCTGGGCCAGCCTAAAGATTAATGTGATTCGATCCAAGAGTGTGTCTTTCCTATATTCCATGTATGCGTGGGAGGGTAGTCTTTGGAGTTGCTTCCCAATTTCTCCTGTTTTTTCCCCTTTTCTAGGCATGTGGTAGGAGTGCATTTTCCTGTTTCTTGAAATTAGATATGGTTATATGATTTGCTCTGTCTGATGAATTCTGAGCACAAGCAATATGTGTCATTTCCAAGAAGAAACTTGAAGAGCATTTGGAGAATCTGCATATCCCTTCACAACGGCAGGGTGGTTGTGGAAATGTGTAGTGATGGAGCCTCAGAGACCCTGGATCTCTGAGTGCCTAAGGTGAACAGAATCTACCTACAGTGGACTTGTAGCATGAATGAAGTAAATTTTTGTTATCGTAAGTACCTGAGATTTGGGGATTATTTGTAACCACAGCAAAACGAAGGTTAGCCTGACAGATACAATTGTCTAAAATCAGTGTAGCAAATGTATTAAAGAAAAGGATGGATGAAAACAACACAAGTCTTCATCAAGAATAAAAGTAATAGGGGCGCCTGGCTGGCTCAGTCGGTTAAGCAACCGACTCTTGGTTTCGGCTCAGGTCATGATGTCAGTGTCCTGAGATCGAGCCCCAGGTTGGGCTCTGCACTCAGCATGGAGTGTGCTTGTCCCCCTCCCTCTGCTTCTCCCCCCCACTCTCTCTCTCACTTGAATAAATTTTTAAAAATCTTTTAAAAAAATGAATAAAAGGTAATAGGTATATAACAGAATGTGGATTCTCATTCCCTTTGAGGTACTCCCTCAATGACTTAGCAGAGACTTATTCTGTCATTCTCATTTAAGACCAGGACAACAATTTCTAGCTTCTTTTTGATTCTTGCAGAGAAGCACTCCCATCTCTTTCAGAGAGAGTCGTGCCCCTACTGATATGTGGCCAAGTTTGAACTTTTATTCATCTTGTAGTCAGGTGAAGCCACGTAACAAGTTCTGGGAGATGATTTATGACCAATTAATTGCCAGTGAGAGAGCTTCCAGAGTCTCTCTCCTCTAGTCTAGTGACCCACAGTGTTAGAGATGGGAGCTGCTCCATCAGCAGGAATTCGTAGTCATCACGAGCCAATTCCTCCTGCCCAACCCCAAATGGACATATGGTGTTGTGTGAAAAAAACCTCCCTTGTCTTAAGCCACTGAGATTGTAGGTTTGTTTGTCACAGCAGCATAGCTTAGCCTTTCCTGTCTGATACAGAGGAAATCCTAGGACAGAGTTACTGATTCCCTTGAAGTGATCACAACCACCACAACCCTTAAATGAAGTTACACCATTCCTCTCCATAACTTGACCAAAACAGAATAAAACAAAAACAAAGCAAGAAGCACACTCAGTCCCCAAAGGCTCTACTAACAGAGCTATAGTCCTCTGAAGAAGGAGCCCACATGTTCCTCCTGCAAGCATTGAGTCAGTTCAGATACTATGGGTGGCTTAATCTCAAGGGTATCTCTGAACCAGGGAACATGGAGCTCAAGAAAGGAAACTGGTTTTCCTCCTCCTTCCGGTTCCGAGAATGGGTTCCCACAGGTGAGTTAACAAGTGAATATTTCTTTTTTTTTTTTTTAATTTTTTACTGGGATATCATTGACCTATAACATCATACTAGTTTCAGGTGGACAATACACACACACACACATGCACACACACACACACACACCTCTAGTTAACAGCTTTCAACACATAGTTACATTTTTTTCTTGTGATGAAAACTTTTAAGATCTACTCTCCTAGCAACTTTCAAAAACACAATATTGTTAACTACAGTCACCAGGCTGTACATTATATCCCTATTGCTTATTTATTTTATAACTGGAAGTTTGTATCTTTTGACTACCTTCGTCCATTTTGCCCACCCCCACCCCTTGCTTCTAGCAGACACCAATCTGTTCTCTGTATCTATGAGTTTGGTTATTTTGGTTTTTGTTTTTTCTTTGATTCCACATGTAAGTGAGACCAAATTGTATTTATCTTTTTCTGTTTGACTTATCTCACTTAGCATAATACCCTCAAGGTATTTTTGCAAATGGCAGAATTTTCTTTCTTTTTTTAATGGCTGAGTAATGTTTCAGTGTGTGTGTGTGTGTGTGTGTGTGTGTGTGTGTCACATCTTCAACCTTTCATTCATCAATGGACACATAAGTTGTTTCCCTGTGTTGGCTATTGTAAATACTGCTGCAGTGAACATCAGTGTGCAGATACCTTTTAAGTTAAATGTTTTCATTTCCTTCAGATAAATACCTAGAAGTAGAATTGCTGGATCATATGATAGTTCTATTTTTAATATTATAATATTAATGTTATTTATTTATTTGAGAGAGAGAGAGAGAGCACAAGAAAGGGAGCGGCAGATAGAAGGAGCCCGATGCGGGGCTCGATCCCAGGACCCCGGGAACATGACCTGAGCCGAAGGCAGATGCTTAACCGACTGAGCCACCCAGGCACCCCTCTATTTTTAATATTTTGAGGAACATCCATACAGTTTTCTACAGTGGCTATACTGATTTACATTCCTGCCAACAGTGCACTAGTGTTCTTTTTTTCTTCACATCTTGGCCAACAAGTGAATCTTTAAGTTTTGTTAGTGCTTATGAGCTTTTCTAATCTTTTTCACGGTATTGACCACTTGCTCATTATTCCATACCTGTGTGTTTTCTCACAAATGTGTTCTTCTAAGAAATGCAAAGAAACTGCCTAATGCAGTCAGGTCATCTCTAACAGGTGATTAACTGTTATAACTTTGACCTTCAAATCCCCACAGACATATTCTTTAGTTGTCTTTTGTCAAGTACCTTATTTCAAGTTCTTGGAAGAATACCTGGAGAATTACTCATCTCCTCAACTAAGGCTTTCACCTCAGTGTAAATCACTTTTACCTCAGCCTTTATTTGGTTTTGTTTCTGAGACAACATCTCTGAAACTCTTGATTCATTGCCAAGTATATTTAAACTACTTATTCAATGGACAGATCCATGAGGTTTTTTTTTTTTTTTAAGATTTTATTTATTTATTTGACAGAGAGAGACACAGTGAGAGAGGGAACACAAGCAGGGGGAGTGGGAGAGGGAGAAACAGACTCCCCGCTGAGCAGGGAGCCCGATGCGGGCCTCGATCCCAGGACCCTGGGATCATGACCTGAGCCGAAGGCAGACACTTAACGACTGAGCCACCCAGGAGCCCCCAGATCCATGAGGTTTGAAAACTTATTTATTGTGTTCCCATCTGATTAAGAAGTCCAGAAGATAGAGAATATCATCAAAGAATATCCCCATAGCAGGAGAAATGTTCTGAAGTGATATTCAGATATTGATACTCACAAGAAATGGGGTAAATGGTCTACAGATTTTTAGAAATGTAATTTGAATAGATGCTTTGAGGGAAAAGAGAGCCAACTCCAGATGAGGTTGTAGGCATACTCGATTGTTATAAGTGGCTGGACTACTGTAAACTATTCAAAATGTAGATTATTTCTTCTGCCTTCCCTCCCTTTAACAGGGTTACTCCACCCAACCTCCCAACCTCAAGGTAAATGTAGCTCTCTCAGCAAACGATCCTTAACACACTGACAAGTAAAGTTCCTCATACACTCTCATAGAATTCCATATATGTCCATCCTAGCAATCACAATGATCGTTAATACACATTTTTGTAATTATTTCTGTGTTAATGCTCTCCTCCAATACATCGTAAGCTCTGTGACAACAATGATCATACTTGTATTGTTTGCCACTATTCCAGCCCCAATTTATCAATTCAATCAACGTGGGCAAGCCTCATTTTATTGCACTTCACAGATACTGCATTTTTTTCACGAATTGAAAGTTTCTGGCAACCGTCCCTCAAGTCAACCAGCACCATTTTTCCAACATTTGCTCATTTTGTGTCTCTGTGTCACATTTTGGTAACTCTTGCAATATTTCCATTTTTTCATTATTATTATAATATTAGTTATGGTGACCTTTGATCAGTGATTACAACTCACTGGAAGCTCAAATGATGGTTAGAATTATTGAGTAATAATGTATTTTTTAATTAAGGTATGTACATTGGTTTTTTTTAGAGATAATACTACTACACACTTAGTAGACTATAGTATAAATATAACTTTTATATGCACTAGGAAACCAAAAATTTATTTGACTCACTTATTGTGGTATTTGCTTTATTGCAATGGTCTGGAACCAAACCCACAAATATCTCTGAGGTATGCCTGCATTATCAAATGTCTACCATGTGCCAGGCACTGCGTTAAGTACTTGGGATGCACGGTGAACAAAAATAAGATTCCTGCCCTTAGCAAGAATTCAAAAAATAAATGATCAACCTAACAAAGCATATGGCCCGTTAAAAGTTGAAAAATGCCATGGAAAAACCAGAAAAGGTAGAGCCATGTTAGAAAGGGAAGCTGATTTCAGTGTTATATAGGGTGGTCAGGTTCAGCTTCAAAGAGAAGGTAGGATTTGAACAAAGACTTGGAAGAGATGAGGAGATTAGCCAAACAGGTACTTGGGGAAGTGTTCTGGGCTAAGGGAGCAGCTAGAGCAGGTTCTTTGAGTCAGGAGAGTGCATGGTTTGTTCAAGGAACATCAGCTGGATCAGTGTGGCTGGAGTAGGGTAGGCAAGAGAACAGAAGACAGGTCAGAAACACTCAATCAGTATTTGTCAAAAAAATGAATGCAGGGCGCCTGGGTGGCTCAGTTGGTTAAGCGACTGCCTTCGGCTCAGGTCATGATCCCGGAGTCCTGGGATCGAGTCCCACATCAGGGTCCCTGCTCAGCAGGGAGCCTGCTTCTCCCTCTGACCCTCCCCTCCCCCCCTCTCATGTACTCTCTCTCTCTCTCATTCTCGCTCTCTCAAATAAATAAATAAATCTTTAAAAAAAAATGAATGCAAAAACAAATAGTTGTTTTTATTTTTTTATTTTTATTTCTTTAAAGATTTTATTTATTTTTTAACAGAGAGAGAGAGACAGTGAGAGAGGGAACACAAGCAGGGAGAGTGGGAGAGGAAGAAGCAGGCTTCCTGCCGAGCAGGGAGCCCGATGTGGGGCTCGATCCCAGGACCCTGGGATCATGACCTGAGCCGAAGGCAGACGTTTAACAACTGAGCCACACAGGCGCCCACAAATAGTTGTTTTTAAAATTCACGTCATTTTTTAAAAAGATCTTATTTATTTATTTGTCAGAGAGCACAAGCAGAGGAGGCGGCAGGCAGAGGGAGAAGCAGGCTCCCTGCAGAGCAGGGAGCCCGATGCAGGACCTGATCCCAGCATGACCTGAGGCAAAGGCAAACACTTAACCGACTGAGCCACCCAGGTGCCCCTAAAATTCACTTTAAAGGATTTTCACACGACTCATATATTTTCCCCTAGGTGAGAAAAGAGTCTGCAGCTTCATCCAGTCCACAAACTGTAATCTCACGTACCTTAAGTGGACACTCTAGAAGGCGTTGCATCCTTTTATTGCCAAAAAGAAAACATCTCTCATCTGTGTCAAGAGATGGCCATGTGTTCTCTTAAAGGTAAGTCCCCGGCCCCCTCCTGGCATGGGTTCACACAGAGTCTACAGCTGAGAAGAGAAAGTTGATTCTGTGGCTCCGCTCATGAGCCTGCGGTGCTGACAGGCCACTCCACCTCCAGGCTGACGTGATGGGAACCAAAGTGCAGCAGGGGACCCAAAGGGCGTTCAAAGAGGCCAGGCAGCATTACCTCACTCAGCACATTGGGCAGATGGAGGTGGAAAGGAAAATGGGCTCTTTGTGAACAAATGGTTTGCCCTCATTGAAACTCATCCTCCAGAAAGGTTCTGAAATCCACACACATTAGTGGTAAATATCAGTGCTTTCCAAATACCACTGCAGGATCAGCCAACTCTCTCAGAGCCTGTTGGGAGGTTTCTCAAAGTAGGGATTCTGGGAGCCCACCTCAGAAGTGTTTGCACCAGTGGACGTAGGTGGACTTGGGAATTGGCATTTTTAATGGCTCCCCAAAAGATTCCAATGAGCAGCCGAGTGGGAGAACCACTGCTGTAGTGTTCTGATTAATATGCTTGCATGTGACCAGGAAAAAAAAAATAGCTTTTGCTAATGGTATGGGTTTCAACTGGTGGTATTTCAGGCGTCAGAGATCAAAGGAAGAAGTTAGGTGGAGGTAATCGGACAGGGAAGCCTGTAAGAATTTCTGTAATCACTGGCCTGAACAGCCATCTTCATAGAACAGAGGTCCTGCGAGACAGCAAGGGGAGAATTTGTCCCTCTTCTCAAGTTTCTCCTCCTTCCTACCAGCAAGTTCTTCCAACAGAGTCACCAGTTTACAAGAAGCTGGAAATCTTTGTGCATGTTGATGAAATTGTACCAAAAAAAACGGTGGGGGAAAGTTTTGGAATCTTAGAATTTCTACAAATATTCTAGTAAGGGGTGGTGAGGAAGATGGGTATGGGAGCCAGCCAACGAGATGGCTCCCAATGCCAAACTCCTGGTATTCATGCCCTTGGGTAGTCTCCTTTCACTACACAAGGATGGGTCTATAGGGGGAACAGCATACAGGAGCAGTGATGCCATGTCATTTCCATAATTAGGTTGTAAAAAGACACTGTGGTCTTCATCATAGAATCTCTTCTCCCTCAGCTCTCCCACTGCAGGGGAAGCTAGCTGTCATTTGATAGGACACTCAGGCAGCCTATGGAAAGGGCCGTAGCATGAGAAACTGAGGACCTGCCAGCAGCTAGCAAGGAACTGAGGCCTGCCAACAAGGTGAGTGGGCTGGCAAGTGGATCCTTCAGCCCATCAAGCTTTCAGATGACTGCAATCTCCTGAGAAACTCTGAGCCTAAACTACCCAGCTAATCCCCTCCCAGATTCCTGGCCCTCAGAAACTGTGGGAGATAATATTTGTTGTGTCAAGCTATTAACTTTTGGAATAATTGATATATAGCTGTAAATAATAACAAGTTCACCAGCTCATCAAAAAATTATTCATGTAAATCCTAACCTAGACTTTCCTAAGCCATGTAACATTCAAATAAACTTTTATTGAAATATAACAGATAGAAAAGTGCACAAACCCTAAAAGAATGCATTCCTCTATAGAGCACCCAGACCAGGAAATAAATATTGTCAGGACTCCTTATGCCCCTTACCAATTACATAACCACTTTCTTCCTAAAGGCAACCAGCACGGTCATAGAAGAGTTTGTCTGCTTTTGAACTTGATATAAATGGACTTGTATAGTCGTCCTTTTTTTTTTTTTTTAAAGATTTTATTTATTTATTTGAGACAGAGAAGAGAGAGAGAGAGCACATGAGAGGGGGGAGGGTCAGAGGGAGAAGCAGACTCCCTGCCGAGCAGGGAGCCTGATGCGGGACTAGATCCAGGGACCCCAGGATCATGACCTGAGCCGAAGGCAGTTGCTTAACCAACTGAGCCACCCAGGCACCCTATAGTCGTCCTTTTGTGTCTGGCTTTTTGAACTCACCATGTTGGTGAGATTCATCCACATTGCTTTGTGTATTGAAAGTATTTGTCAAACTCTCTTATTGATTTGTAGGAGTTAGTTACATATTCTGGATACCAGTCCTTTGTCAGATACTTAAACTATGAATATCTTCTCCCCCATTATGGTTTTTTAAATTTCTTAATGAGATCTTTTAATGAAGAAAGTTCTTAGTTTTAAGTGATCCAATTTGTTATTTTCTTTGTTGTTTATGTTTTTTGTGTCTTGAGAAATAATTGCCTACACCAAGGTCATGAAAATATTCTCCTTGTTTTCTTTTAGAAGCTTTGTTTTCCTATAATATACAAGATATTGATTTTTGTGTATTGTGTGAGAGAGAGGTCATAATTCATTTTTTCCTCTGTGGATATCCAATTGATTCAGTGCTATTTATTAAAAACCATTCCTTTCCTAGCACTTTCTTGTTCCTTTGTCATAAATCTAGTTACTATATATGGTCTGTTTCTGGACTGCCTATTCTGTTCCAGTTTCTTTGCAGCATCATTGTCTTCATTATGGTAATTCTTGCTATCTAGTATGTTCTTCTTCAAGATTGCCTTGCCTAGCTTGGTCCTTTGCACTTCCATATAAATTAAAATCAACAATTTCCACACACACACAAAACTTACTGTGATTTTAGGGGGGATTACACCAAATCTATAGATCATTTTGGGAAAACCTGACAGTATGAAGTCCATCAGTTCATGAGCATGGCATATTTCTGCATTTATTTTGGTCTTGTTTAATGTGTTTTAGTAATATTTTATAGCTTTCAGTATTTTTGTTATTTTTTTTACTTTTTATTTTAAAATAATTGTATATTTACAAAAGGGTTATAAAGATAGTACAGAGCTCCCACATATCCATCACTCACTCTTGCCTAATGTTAACATCATGGTACATTTATCAAAATTGAGAAAATTAACATTGGTAAATATTTGTAACTTAATCTATGGACTATATTCAGACTCCTAGCATGTACCCCACTGATGTTCTTTCTCTATTCTAGGATCCAATTCAGGCTACCGCTTGAACCAACTGCTTGTTGGGAGTGGCTTCACTTCTGGTGACTCCCAACACCAGTGGAGTTTCTGCTCTTCTGCAGGGCCTTCCCACATTCAGGGAGCTTGTCTAGTGGAGGGATGGTAGGATAGAGAAGCAGTGACAGCTGACGATATTCTATGATGGTGAAAAAGTGTCTGCACAAAACACTCCTCTTCCAGAAAACTGCATACCTCACTTTGTCACTCCATTTGGGTGTCTGTTCAAATGTCCTTCCTCAAAGATGTCTTCCTCGACCACTCCATCGCAAAAAAGCACCTCATCACTCTCTAACACCCTTATCCTGCTTTGTTATTTCTTCCTGGGACTTATTACCACCTGACATGATATATATCATCTGTTTGCATGCTTATTATCTGTCCTTTCCACTGGGATGTTAAGTGCTCTCTGAGGACCAGGAAAGTTTTCTCTCTTGCTCACTGTTGTATTCTCAGCATTTGGAATGTGCTTGGCAACTGATAGGCACTCAGTAATTTTCTCCTAAATTACTGAGGGAATGAATATGCAGCTTTAATCTCACAGAGAGCCTTCAAAGGGGTTTCAGGGTTAGGGAAAGGGTGTGCAAGAGTATCTGTCTTCCCTGGCACAGCTGTAGAAAGCCTTGGATTCTCCTGCAGGGGAGTGGAAAGATCATGACATATGGAGTCAGAACTCTTTCAATTAGGACTCTCACCTACAAGCTTTTAGGTTGGGTTTTTTTTTTTTTTTCTGGGCAAATTTCTTACTCTGAACTTAAATATTCTTACCTATAAGATGGATATAGGAATACCTACCTTGCAAGGTTCCTCTGAGAATTGAAGGCATAACATATGTAGACCAATGGTCACTTATGTGAGCACTCGGAAACTAGTGGTGAAGCAGTCTGTGTGCATGGCTGTGTTCTGGTAAAGTCTGGGGAGCACCCTGAGGTTAAATAGCTGAAACAAGGCCAGGGACACGGGAGCCATGGGTTTTATATCTGCAAAGGGCTCTAATCATTTGCAGGGATGCCTCAACTTTGTAGCTCCATCCCCTTAATGGAGATAAAAAGGAAAAGAGGGAAAGGAAAATATCCAAAGACTCAATAGAAACAGAAAATGGAGGAGAAGCAGAGAGACACTTTGGAACTGATTGGCCATGTGACAAAATGGACACTGGACCAGGAACCCTAGGGTGATTTGTGGCAGGATCGGGATGGGAATCCCTGTTTTCCTCCCCTACCAGCCAATCCTCCTTCATTTCAGACACTTGTCTCCTTTTTATCTATGGTCTTTCTAATTAAGAAGCTGCAGCCCTGCTTGAATGTCCTTATAAACTCTTCATATCCACTGCCCATGCTTGACAAACAGAAGAGTGCATGTCTGCGTGTAATCGACCGAGTGCTTCATTAAAGAAAAAATTCCGTGTGTTCTAGTTGGGTCTTTTCTGGTTGCAAGTGTCAGGACCCAAATCAAACCAGCTTAAGTGAAAACAAACCAAAGAAAGTGTGTGATGGCTCATGTGGCTGCAGAGTCCAAGAATAACAGGCTCAGCTAGATACAGAAGCTCCTACGATTAAATCAGGACCAGCTTGTCTACTTCTAAGTTCTGTTTCCACTGTGTTAACTCCCTCCGGCTTCGAGGCTCCCCTCACCGACAAACAATGGCTGCCATAGCTCCTGGAGTGAGAGACTTCCTGATTCACAGCCACAGGGAAAGAAAAAGCCGGAAACTCCTTCTCTGAGAACTCAAAGAAGAGTCCCAAATCATATCTGATTGCCCCTAACTGGCCTAACTTGAGGTATGGATCTGTGAACTCCTGTGTAGTATGTTGTGATTGCTTTAAATCTAGGTTGCGTGCTCTCCCCTGAATCAGAGACACAGCCCCACCTGAGGAACGTGGACTCAGGGTTGAGGAGAGGGTTGGTCCCTAGAGGAGGCATCACGCTCTATGCCAGAGGGTGAAAAAAAGGCACAAGAACAAAAACACCAGATGTCTACTGTGCCAGGACTTCAAACCCGTAGACCATGTTCTTTGTCCATAGGACCACTCTTACTTCATAAGATGAAGGCCATTATTTTTTTAGTTAACTCTATCTTGTTGGCTTCACTTCTGTAAAGGCCGTATCTTTTGCAGATAGATCTGTCTATCCAGACTCACAGAAAGAATCATTGAAGCATTCTCTAAAAAATCTGCCCAGTGGTGCAGAAAAGTCTGTAACTAAGAAGAGAGACTAAGTTATAGGGAAGAAGACAGAAAGTAGAGAGAGAATTGAGAAGTGAAAATAGATGGGGAAAAGGGTACAACTCAGAAAGCACAGAGGAGCAAGGCCATCAGAGATTCCAGCACCTATTCAAATGTTCTCTCTCCTCCATGCTTAGGTTGGGGTCCCCGAAGCAGAGCCGAGGAAGGCTCTCAGGGAGCGAAGGAAGCAGCACAGGACAGGGAGCCCTTCCACCTGAAGACTGATCCACAGGAGATCCTGCCCAGAGGCACCGGGCCGGCCTTCGGCATGCGGTGCCAGCCAACGTTCAGGGTCGGGTACATCTCACACACACACACCCACCCCGAGACAGCTCCTCTCCAGGCAAGGGCAATTTTCCGGAGAAAGGCAAAGCTGTGAGCTGTTATCAGCCGACACCCACAGCAAGCAGCATGGGGAGCAGGGGGTTGGCAGATAAAGGAGAGGGAGAGAGTTCCAATAGAATCCACTACACCTGCAAGCTGTTATTCACATGCACTTTGCCTGTAATGTCACCTAAGCTTTAATACAAGTCGTGTTGTATGGCTAATTCTTGCATTTCCTAAACATCTCCTCTACGCTGGCACATGCCTGTTGACGTAGCTCAGCGCCCCATTGTCTATTGCCTACCCTCTGAAAATAACCTCCTCGTTGTGTGCCCCCTAATGAACCACGCTTTCTATCTTTGTGTCTTCCCTCCTACATGGTTTTGACCAGTAAACTGCAGCAGAAATGACACTGTGCAAACCTCCAAGGGAGGCCTTCAGAAGATTGCAAGCGCCAGCTTTTGTCTTCTTGGAATGCTCTCACTACGATGTGAGAAAACATGGTCTAGATAGACCTTGAGTGATGAACAACCATGGAGAGAGACCCTATGGAAAAAGAGTCCCGCTCAGGCCTCTGCTGACCTGGCACCTGAATGTAGCCACGTGAATGAGCCCAGGTGAGAGCAGTAGAATCCATAAAATTATGAGAAATAATACCTTGTCGTTGCTTTAAGTCATGAAATTTGGGGTCATTTGTACACAGCGACGGATAACTAAAACACATACTTCTTGCTTTTATCGCCCAAAATCCATCCTCCACACTTCTTCCTAGTTCTCTCCAAAGCCTGAAATTGGGCCATAGCGTCCCTGCTTAAGAAATCCCTGATGAGGGGCGCCTGGGTGGCTCAGTCAGTTTAGTGTCTGCCTTTGGCTCAGGTCATGATCAAGCCCCGTGCAGGGCTCTCTGCTCAGCAAGGAGTCTGCCTCTCCCCCTGCTCATGTTCACTCTCTCTCTTTCTCTCAAATAAATAAATAAATAAAGTCTTAAAAAAGGAAAAGAAAACCCTGACGGACTTCTACTCATTATAGAATCAGCTCTCAACTCCTTCACCTGGTGTATGCCATCCTTCACAACCTAGTCTTCAACCATGAAACCTCAACTCTAGCCACCATGAACTTCTCTTTCTCTGAACACACCATAATGTCACATGCCAACCCCTGGCCACCACTCTTCACATGGCCAACCCAACTCCAAGGGCAGATTCTCCTTCCAGTGTTCCTCAGCCCCGTCAGTCAGGGTCAGTCACTCCGGTCTCTGCGCACCTTCTCACGTCCATTACGGCCCTTATGATGTGTAGCTCGTACCAATCTCCTCCGACAGACAACAAGCTCCTGCAGTACAGGGGCCATAATTGTGTTCATTGTCAAACGCCCAAAACCTAGCTCGATGCCTGGCATGTACCTCAGCCATCAAATGACAGCTGACTGGGGTGTTGCAAACCACATGCTTCTTGAGAGCAAGCCCTAAATCTTATCCATCCTGTTGTGCTTGTGTGGGCGCCTGGCACATGATAGGGACTTCCTGAATATTTAATTGAACTGGGTGATGGAAAATAGAAAGTTAAGAAATGAGAATGCAAAAGGACAGAAAAGAACAAATTAGAAATTTCTGTGAGAGAAGACTGCCAGGAGTCAGTCTTCAGAAAGACAATGCTAATTAGAACTCCTCAGGGTGGAAGAATCCCTACATTCTCCAAACCCTTTGATTTTACTTAGTTCTCCGTGTATCCCTCTCTCTCTCTTTTCGCACCAACTGCTGAGTTTTAATAGAGGAAGAAGGGGGCTCTGATATGGTTTGAGGACTAATACCACTAGCTTTCCTCAGACACCTTCCCGCAGAAGCCCTGGCACAGACTCCCTGCTCATAGGTTGGGTTTGAGTGAGGTGGTGCCAAGATGGAGTCCAGGCCCGCAGGGCCTAACCCTTCCCCGCCATTTCCATACACTGTCTTATCTGCTGAGATAAACTGGAGCCGCTTCAGACAGGCCTGGAGTACACACCTTCCTTTCTTGTTGGCCCTGGGGCAAAGAGATGAGAGATTTTCCCAGGATTTTTACCCTTGGTTCTGTTATTCAGAAAGCTCCAAAGGGCTTCCATTTTCACTCATTAAAGTAAGGGGGAGGAGCAAGGCACAGGGTGGTGTTAGAGTTCAGGTGAGTCATAAATTGTGCCCTCGGTGAAAAGGAAGATTGGGTAAGCAGGTACATGTAATAAATTCCTAGGCCAGTTGTTCTCAAACTTTAGCTACATCAGAATCACCTGGGGGGGCTTCTTAAGCAGGATGACTGTGCCCACCTCCAGAATTCCTGATTCATTTGCATTTCTAACAAGGTTCCTGGGTGATGCTGTGGCTGCCAGCTGGAAAAACCACTTTAAGCACCATGCCCTAGACCATAAACTTATTGTGGAGAAGGAACTGGCCTTTCATCTCTGTATGCTCAGCCCCATATAGTGGGAGTTCAGTGTATGCTTTTTTTAAATTCAATTGCAGTAATGTTAATCATCACTGTTAGAAAAGTTATTCAAAAGGCATTCTATCATATACCCACAATAACATCTTTTTGTATTAAGTAAAAAAGCAAATCTTTTTTTTTATTTCTTTATTTGAGAGAGAATGAGAGAGAGAGAGAGAGCATGAGAAGGGGGAGGAGTCAGAGGGAGAAGCAGACTCCCTGCTGAGCAGGGAGCCTGATGCGGGACTCGATCCCGGGACTCCAGGATCATGACCGGAGCCGAAGGCAGTCGCTTAACCAACTGAGCCATCCAGGCACCCAGAAAAAAAGAAATTCTTTATGGAGCTTAGTTCTTCCCATTTCATCTCCTCCAGCAAATTCAAATGAAGAAAGCAACTCAGTTAACACTGTATCTAGCAACAAATAGAGTCTAGAAATACAAATCATTCAAGTAAATTCCCTAAAAAGAACTTAGCCTGGAGGTGACCATTTACTGCTCTTTCTATTGTGTTTGTTTGGGTTCAAGTGACAGAAACACGACTTGGAGCAGCTAGAATGGAAAGCAGAATTTATTGGTTTGCAGACCCCAGCAGGGTTGTTGCTGGGAATGACGGGAACCAGGGTCCTAAACCCAGCAGGTGCTCCCCTTTAGATCGCTCCTCTCAGCCTCTCCCTCCCTTTTGGCACCATTATCTGTCTCTGTACTCTGGCTATTTCCATATTACAATAAATTCGAGGATGAGACTCGGCCAGTGAGGATGAGGGGGTGGGGTCAAATAAGAAAATGGCATCTCGCACAGTGGCCACTTGGGTGAGGAAGGGCACGGATCTCACAGGAGCGCGGATTAGGGCTGTCAGCCACTGAAGCCTCCCTGGTGAAAACCTACATAAGGTGGAGAATGCTACATCTCCCTTAGTAAATATCCTTCTACATCTTCTGTACTAAACAATGTAACAACAGTGAAGCCAACAGGTCACTGGAAAGAAGCTGAAGCCTCCAACCCAGAGGAAAGACCAGCCTGGAATTTAGGATGTACTTGAGAAATACTTTAAACTACCAATAGGATGCTACAGTTTGGTGCTTCTTTAACCATGACCTCAAATGAGGGGGGTATGAAATGCAAGGCAGAAGTTCTCTATCCGACCCGACTCCCTAGGAAATGGTGTTTTCATGGACATCATCGTGGCTTTTCTAGATCTTTGCAAGAGGTTTTTCTGTTCCATCTTCACATTGACCCAAAGTTAGGAACCAAATATGTCCTCTGCCTTTGGCTAACTTAAACCTGAGTTTTTTATGTTACGAAATCCTAGCATGTGAGGCAGAGTCCCAAATAAACCAACCGTCAGTGCTCTCCATTGTCTTTTTTTAATTTAAATTCAACTTAATACTGTATGATTAGTTTCAGAGGTAGAATTTAGTGATTCATCAGTTGCCTACAAGACCCAGTGCTCATTACTTCAAGTGCCTTCCTTAATGCCCATCACCCAGTGACCCCATCGCCCCCACCCACCTCTGAGGGTTCCATTGTCTTTTAGACATCTATGAAAATCTGCCCATTCTTTTTACTATTGGTTCTGAATGTTTGGCATTTTAAGGACAATAATGTCAATTTCTGTTTAGACTAAAGCCCAGGGAAGTAGATTCTTCAGAAAGAAAGTTAAGCTGTAGCAAACACTATTGTGCTCCAGTTAAAGAAGCCGATGAAACACAAGTTGTCCAAGTTCAAGCTTATTTTGAAAATGAGTGTTTTTTTTCCCCCCTAATGCTGACTCAGCTGCTATGCTGGGGGGGGGGTGGCGGGGGGGGTGGAATGTGGTCACACAATGGTTTGCCTCTGCCAAGCTCGGTCACCGATGCTAATTCTACTGGGCTCTTACATTTGCAGCTGGGATTGTTGTGGCAGTTTTCCTCTGCATATGGCAAGCATTCCGGTGAAGATTTCTGGGGTTTTCTGTTTTGTGTTTTTAGACTGAAATTTAATGTTTACTTTTTGGTGCGCTCCATCTTCATGCTTGATTATTGTTGGAGGTGGAAAATCCAGCAAGGAGAGGAGTTCCAAATGTATTGATTTTATAAGAAATCAAGCCATGAATAAATATAAGTGGACCCCTGAAAATGTGGGGGGGATGGCAACTGACAAAATACAGCATATGACAAAAGCATGAACATTTTCTTCAAATTGCACAGTTGAGAGGAGAACAAAAAATAAAAGGTGCATTAAGCCATGCTAAGCAGTTGTGAGTAACAACAGAAGTCTGAGTAGCAAGTATTTATTTAAGGAATGCTTGACCCCTGGGATGTTACTTGCAGAGCACAGATATGTATGTATCAAAGTGCACAGATTATTGTCTTATTATCTAGGCAACTGTTTATATTTCTCTTCTAAAGTTAGACTTACCAGGGCCCCTGGGTGGCTCAGATGGTTGAGCATCTGCCTTCGGCTCAGGTCATGATCTCAGGGTCCTGGGATGGAGTCCCACATTGGGCTCCTTGCTTAGTGGGGAGCCTGCTTCTCCATCTGCCTGCCACTCCCCCTGCTTGTACTCTCCCTCTCTTTCTCTCTGGCAAAAACAAACAAACAAACAAACAAAAAACCTTAAATAAATAAATAAATAAATTTAGACTTACCATCATTTTGTTATTTCCAAAGAGACAGAGTCTATCTTGTTCATTAACTTTACCAACAATTACAACTCTCCATTCTGTGCCAGCCCCTGAAATAATTGCTGAAGATACACAATAAATAAAGTCAGGCTCCTCTTCTCCAGAAGTTCTCCATCCAGGCAGGAGACAGACATGTAAATAAGTAATTTAGAATGAGAATACATTATAATTTGTCTCCTTCACGTCTGGAACAAGCACTGAATTGTTGAACTCTACCTGACCATGACTGTCAAGATTCTAGGCGCCAGAACAGGCCAAGCTACATAAGCACCATCCTTACGGGTCACGGCTTTGGCTGGACTTCTCTCTGGATTTGTAACGCATCTGATCTAACAAATGACTGTTCGAGGTGCTGTGGGACAAGATGTGCCCGTGTCTATTTCCCCGTATACTCTCAACCTAAGAAAAGAGGATTTGGATGCTGGCAAGACAAAGAGAAAAGATTTATGATGACTGTGAAAGACTATTTAAAACTCCTAACCTGGACAGGCAGATTAAATACGAGGTTTGCTTGTGTAGATATAAAGATTACTGAAATAGGGGGCGGTTGGCTGGTTCACACAGTAAGGCATGTGAGTCTTGATCTCAGGGTCATGAGTTCAAGCCCCACATGGGGCATGAAGCTTACTAAAAAAGAAAGAAAGAAAGAAAGAAAGTTACTGAAATAAATGAATTCCAGGGCGCCTGGGTGGCTCAGTCGTTAAGTGTCTGCCTTCAGCTCAGGTCATGATCCCAGGGTCCTGGGATCGAGCCCCGCATTGGGCTCCCTGCTTGGCGGGAAGCCTGCTTCTCCCTCTCCCACTCCCCCTGCTTGTGTTCCCTCTCTCGCTTTGTATCTCTCTCTGTTAAAAAATAAATTAAAAAATCTTAAAAAAAAATAAATGAATGAATTCCAATTCATTCTAATTGACTACCAGAGTCATGTTATTCTTGTCAAGCCTAAAAAGGTACTAGAAAAGAATCATCTTCTTGTGGGTTTTCTGCCCCAGGTAGAACTATATCCTGGTCAGCAGTAATCACTAAACTACCGAACTTCTTAATTAGGAGGGGGGCCAGGTAAGAGGATGGACACAGCCTGCAGAACTATTTCCCAAGATCCAGCCTTGGACATTCTACCAACCGTGCCCCTTGGAGTTGTCAAAGCTCACCCGGGCTCTCTACTTCCTCCCACACGACACCAAGTTGTCATGCGGGATTCTATTTCTTTAGTTTGGGTACATCTTAATCCCTCTCCTTCTTCTTCTGTGACTGTCTTCTCAGTGCCTTGAGCAGGTAGGTCCAGGTCCCTCACCTCACAATTCTCAGCTTCTGGATATAGTGCCGTGTAGCAGTATGCGTGCTCCATGACTCCACGTGTAACCATGGAGTTGAGGACAATTTGTTTTCATAACAAATGGCTACAATATCCACTACGGGGTTAGTATTTAAAATATTCAAGGCACTTATACAACTCAATAGCAACAAAACAAATAACCCAATTTTCAAATGGGCAAAAGAGACATCTAAATAGCAGTGAAAAAAATTTAAAAATGGGCAAAGAACATCTTCCCAAAGAAGACATACATACAAATGACCAACAGGGACACGGAGAGGTGCTCAACATCACTAATCATCAAAAAAAACCGCAGTCTGCTTCTCCCCCTCTTCTCCCTCCGACCTTCCCCCCTCTCATGCTCCCTCTCTCTCTCAAATAAATAAATAAATAAAATCTTAAAAAAAAACCCGCAAATCAAAACCACAATGAGTTATTACCTTACACCTGTTAGGATGTCTCTTATTAGAAAGACAAGAGCTAAAAAATGCTGGGGAGGATGTGGAGAGAAGGAAAATGTGTGCCCCATCACGGGAAAGCAGTATGGAGGTTTCTCAAAAATGAAACATAAAACTACCCTATGATCCAGCAATTCCACTTCGGGTATAGATCCAAAGGAAATAAAATCGGAATCTCAAAGAGTTATCTGTATTCCCATGTTTATAGCAGCATTATTGACTCTAGCCTTGGTATGGAAACCACCTAAGTGTGCCTCCACAGGTGAATGCATAGAGAAAATGTGGTATATATTTATATACAATGTAATATTATTCAGCCTTAAAAAAAGAAAGCAATCCTGTGCTCTGGGACAGCATGGAGAGACCTGGAGGGTGTTATGCTAAGTGAAATAAGCCAGACCAAGAAAAACCACAGGTGTCCCTTATGTGTGGAATAAAATAAAAAAGCTGAACTCATAGAAACAGAAAAGTGGTTGCCAGGGTCTGTTGTGTGAGGAAAATAGGGAAAGGTTAGAAAAAATGGTACAAATTTTCGGTTGCAAGATGAATAAGGTCTAAGGATCTAATGTATAATATGGTGACTATATTTGATAACATTGCTGTATAATTGAAATTTGCTAAGAAAGTAGAACTTAAATTTTTCACACACAATAAAATAAAATGACTATGTGAGGTGATGGATGTGTTTAACCCAATGGGGGACTCCTTTCATAACGTATATGTATATCAGATCACTACACTGGACACTTTAAAATAGCTTATAATTTTATTTGTCAATTACACCTTAAGAAAGCCGATGGGGAGAATCAGGGAAGTAGAAAGGGAAAAAAAAAGCCTACAATAACATGATTCCTCAAACTCAGAGGTGATGCCTTAAAAAACAAAATACAACAACAACAAAAAAAACCAAAACTGTGGATATCCAAGGCTTTCCCCAGAATCAGCATCTCTAGAAGAAAGGAATTTGATTCTTTTTAAGCTCACAGGAGTTTTAGTAGAAGAGCCAACATTAGGGACTGGACTAGATGGTGTTTCTCAAATTTGCCTCATCCGAAGAATGAGCTAGGTAGCTTGTTAAACCCGCTGAGTCCCCCCCTCTCTTCTGCAGATGCTTATGCAATAGGTCTGGGGTGGGGCCCCAGAATCTGAACTTTTAAGAGAGTCCCCAGTGATTCTTAGGATTGAGCAAGCTTGGGAAACACTGAACTAAGCCAGATTTCCCAAACTTCTCTTGTGATAAGAATCACCTCTAGTTGGAAAGCAAATTCCTTTGCCCCCATCCAGTACAACAGAATCAGAATTTCTAGCTCAGAGATCTGGCAGTCTGTTGATTTAATAAAGACCTCCACTTGATTTTATTATCTGGGAAATGGTAATAAAGGCTCATTTATTCTCAACTTTGGCTTCTCATTAGAATCATCTGGGAACTCTCTCTCTCCCTCTGTGTATGTATGTGTTACAATACTCAAACATAAAGTTTACACGTAAGTGTCATATTAGTGCTATTTAGTACCTTCACAGTGTTGTGCAATAATCACTACTATCTAGTTCCAGAATATTCTCATCATTTATCTGGGGATTTTTAAAACATCCAGATGCCTAGTCTCTACCCCAGCCAAATAAATGAGAATCCCTAGGGTGGGACCCATGCATCAGGACTCTCTAAAGCATTCCAGGTGATTCCCATTTGCAGTTAAGTTCAGAAGACTCAGGATGCTTATGCCCAGAAAGCCTTTGTTAATGAATCCCTCCAGGGTTTCTCATGCTGCTACTCTGCATTCCCTAAGTACACTAGCACTTTGCTCTTTGCCGCTCTCTTTTCAAGGTGCTGCTTAATTTGATTCTTACGCCCCATCAAGGACCCTTAAATTCTTATGTCCTTCTCAGAAATGATGAGCAAGTCTCCTATTGCTTTTGTATGTCTTCCATGAGGCTAGTCATAGTTATGCTCCCAAAAGTCTTCATTTAGTTGAATGAGCTTACTTAGAGTAACCTTATAATGATATTTTAGGAAGTAATGTTTTACCTAATCCAATAAACACAGATCGAGCACCAATTATGTGCCAAGCATTGTGTTAGCACGGGCCATACTCTGATGGTGGGAATCAAGAAGGAAGACAGATAAATGACAAAATGGACTATACTGGGGCGCCTGGGTGGCTCAGATGGTTAAGCGTCTGCCTTCGGCTCAGGTCATGATCCCAGGGTCCTGGGATCGAGTCCCGCATCGGGCTTCCTGCTCCTTGGGAGCCTGCTTCTCCCTCTGCTTCTCTCTCTCTCTCTCTCTCTCTCTCTCCCCCCCCGTCTCTCATGAATAAATAAATAAAATATTTAAAAAAAAAAGATGGACTATACTGTGACATATTCTATCACACAGGATGAGAGTAGGAATACATAAAGAGAGCCATCCAAACCAGGGTCCACAAACTTTTTGTAAAGGACCAGAGAGTAGGTCTTCTTTGCTTTGTGGGATGTACACAACTGTTACACTTACTCAACTCAACTCCGCTATAGCCATTGTAGAACCAGAGCGGCCATTGACAATCTGTACGCAAATGGTCATGGCAATGTTTCAATAAAATGTTAGCTACAAAAAAAATGGTGGACTGCATTTGTCTTGAGAGCTAACCTATGCCATCTCCTGATCTAAAACATACTGGAAAGGGAAGAGAGTTTCTCAGGAAAAAATCCTATCAAAAGAGTCAAAACACTTTTGGAAATTTACTAGGAAAAATGAGGGAGAAAGACGCCAGGCAGCGAGAGAACATCATACCACATTTTCAGTTCATTGTGGCTAGAGCCTGAGAGTCTTGTGAAGAAGTGGGAAAGGATGAGCCTAGAGAAGGTGGGAGCCAGATCATTAGGGATACGTGTACACTGTATACTGAAGCAATAAACAAGGTTTTCAACATTTATGAGAGGTCTCCCTGGCCAGTGGATGAAGATGGATTGGGTGGGCCGGGAAGGAAAGCCTATTAGTTAAAAGGTTGTGTCCTTAGGAAAACTGGATGTCCACAGGCAAAAGAATAAATTTGGATCCTTACCTAACACCATATACAAAAATTAACTCAAAGTGGATCAAAGACCTAAAAGTAAGAGCTAAAACTCTTAGAAGAAAACATAGGGTGGGGGTGTCCAAGCAGCTCAGGTGGTTAAACATCTGACTCTTGATTTTGGCTCAGGTCATGATCTCAGCTTCACGGGATGGAGCCCCGCATCCCGCTCTGCGTATGGAGTCTGCCTGAGATTCTCTCTCCCCCTTTGCCCCTCCCCCTGCTCATGTGCGCTCTCTTTCTCTCTCTCTCAAATAAATAAGTAAATAAAATCTTTAAAAAAAAGAAGAGGAAGAAAACATAGGGGAAAAGCTTCATGACATTGGATTTGGCAATGATTTCTTGGATATGACACCAAAATCACAGATAACAAAGGAAAAATAGATAAATTGGGCAATATCAAAAAATTTTAGTTTTGTAAATAAAAAGACACAATCAACTGAATAAAAAAGCAATATATGCAAAGGAGGAAAGTATTTGCAAACCATATGTTTGGTGAAGGGTTAATATCCAGACTATATAAAGACCTCCTACAACTCAACAACAAAAACAACCTAATTTTGAAAATAGGCAAAGGACTTGAATAGCCATTTCTCCAAACAAGATATGCAAATGATGAGTAAGTACATAAAAGATGTTCAACATCACTAATCATTAGGGAACTGCAGATCAAAACCACACTGAGATACCACCTCACACCAACCAACAAACAAAACAGAAAATAACAAGGTTGTTGAGAATGGGGAGACATTGGAACGCTCGTGCATTGCTGGTGGGAATAGGAAATGGTGCAGCTACGCGGAAAACAGTATGGCAGTTACTAAAAAAAAAAACCTAAAAATAAAATTACAACATGCTACAGAAATTCTACTCCTGGGTATATACCCAAAAGAACTGACAGCAGGGTCTCGAAGAGATATTTGTACCCCTATGTTCATAGCAGCATTATTTACAATGAAAACATGGAGGCAATTCAAGTATCCATCAATGAATGAGCAGATAAACATACATGCAGTGGAAGAGTATTCAACCTTAAAAAGGAAAGGACTTCTGACAATGCACTACAATACAGATAAACTTTGAGGACATGATGTTAAGTAAAATAAGTGAGTCACAAAAAGACAAATACCGTGATTCCACTTACCTAAGGTACCTAGCATTCAAATCCGTAGGGACAGAAAGTAGAGTGGTTTCAGGGGCTGGGGGAAAGGCAAATGGGAAGATATTATTTAATGGGTATGGAGTCTCAGTTTTGCAAGATGAAGCGTTCTGAAGAAGGGTGGTGGTGATGATTGTCCAATATTGTACATGTACTTAATGTCACTGAGCTGTACACTTCAAAATGGTTAAGATAGTAAATTTTATGGTACATGTATTTTACCACAATTAAATATTTTTTAAAGGTTGTTGGTATAATCCACGTAAAAAATGCTGAGTTTGAACTGAGGCAGCGGCAGTGGAGATGGAGGGAAAGAGACAAATTCTGACTACATCTGGGAGGAAAGTAATTAAAGAGCGGGTATAGAGATGAAGGAGGGACTCCAGGTTTCAGTCTTGGGAGGTAAGTGAGCTAGAAAGGACCCATGGTTTTATCCACATCTTACAGTAAGGTGACAAAATGGAGGCCCATAAAGACCCACCATAAATCTTCCCACCTGTGGCCAGGAATTCTTTAGTCTAAAATTTGCTAATTCTTTAGAAGCTGTGATGTGAGGTCCTCCAAGAAAACTGATTAGGATTTTTGGTTTCCATGAATTCTGAAATGACTAGAAGGTGGTAGAGTCCACAGAGTTGAATAAAAGAAAAATGATGGAATACTTCCCAGAAGGAAATTTATGAAAGGAAATTCTGAACTAAACACATGTCTATTGCAACCTACAATCTTTCAAGCACTATCTGAGGCATTGGGGTAAGTGGAGGAAAGACGAGCAAAGTCCCTGGCCTCAAGAAGATTTTAATTGGGGGAAAACAGGCAACTTCCAAGACAGTACCAGTGAGCAAGAGGTATGAGCCAACTCAAAGAGGGTGATGTACCAGTGATGTTGACACCGCTGCCAAGGTGATAACTGAGCTGCTCCCTAAATAATGAGACGGAGCCTGTCTTTCAAAGATATGAAGGAAGAGTATTTGAGATAGAGGCAAACTCACTTGCAAAAAACACGAGGTAAGGGTGGTCTCAGGTTTTAGGAACAGGAAAAAAACTAAAAAGGCCAATATGGCTGCACCCGTTTGGACTTGCTATGTTTGAGATCCTGATTAGCCATCTGTGTTAGAATTCATTATCAGAAAATGTCAGTAGGCCATTGGAGGCACTGTATTAAAAAGTGCATCACGGGCGTGGGAGGATGAGTAGGTGGAGCACAGAGGATTTTTAGGGCAGTGAAACTACTCTGTAGGATACCGTAATGATGGGTACGGGTCACTCTCCATTTGTCCAAACCCATGGAGTGTACCACACTGAGGGAACCCCAATGTAAACTTTGGCCTTCTGGTGGTGACGATGTGACGTTGTAGGTTCAGTGATTGCAACCAATGTACCACTCTGGGGGGGAGGTGTTGGTGATACATGAGCGGAAGCAGGGGTAAATGGGAAATCTCTGTACTTTCCCCCTTGATTTTACTATGGACCTAGAACTGCTCTAAAAAATAAAGCCTAATTTTTTAAAAAAAATTAGCAGTTTTTTAAAAGCTCTGTAGATGAAAAAGGATTTCAGAGAGAGATCTTGTGAAGAAGAGAAAATTACAGCATCTAGGGATGCACTGTTGAATGACGACAAGCAAGAAAGTGACTATCGTAAGTCAGGATGAAGGTTACTTTTGTGGGGGAGGCAGGGGGTTGTGACAGAGATGGGGTGCACAGAGGACTCAGATGGCTAGCAAAGTTCTGTTTCTTCATCTAGGTTGTGGCTTCAAGGGTGTTTGCCTTATAATAATTCATTAAGTTGGATGATTGTCCCATATGGTCTTTCTGTATGTGTCATCTATTATAATCAACACAAGTTAAACAATAAAGTATATGCATTCCAGTTTTTAAAAGTGCATTAGAAGTACTCTCTCTCCTTCAGTCCTTATGACAGCCCTGCTAGGTAGGTATTCTCTTCCTGCCTTAACGACGGTCAGGAGACATGTAAGCTGCTGGCCCAAGGAGATGTATATAGTTAATAAGAGAACATAGTTTCGAATCCAGGTGTTCTGAACCCAAAGTTCTTACTGACTTATGCTGCCTCTCACTGTACTTTCAGAATAGTAATAGAAGCACATTTTACAAGGAAGCCTTGAAATATGCTCCCTGAGAACCCGTGGGGGCCCTCAGGGAATTCAGTGTTAGGGACTCTCGAGCCTGAGGAGGCCACTGTCACACGTGGCAGCTCAGCCAAAAAGCAGTTACCAGACACTCACTTGTCCCTTCCACTCCCTTCTCTGCAGACACTCCCCAAGACAGTGGTGGAGAATGAGGCCCAGCCTCTCCCCAAGCTACCTTCCTAAATGGACACCATTACACCACCATCAGCCTTTTACCCATCCAAAGGCCTTCAACGGACATTCAGGTTTGTGGGCCCCAGAATGTCAGTCAAGTGTGAGAGGAAAAATGTTGGAATTCCAACTCTGTCCTTTCCTTTTACTGCCTCTTCCCCCAGAACAAGTCTCCCAGGAATACTTTCTCCATTCCCAAACCTGCCTTCTACTCCCTGAGCCACATCCCAAATCCCTCAGCCCGATAGCCCGAGTCAGAAAGTCCAATCCCTCTGCTCAGGAAAAGGAGTTTCAGCCTCTTGATCTCTACCTGCATTTTGCAAATGAGCAACACTTTGACTTCAACCAGATGTTCGTTAGGACTCTCCTCTGCTCAGTCAGCAAATAAATATTTCCCGAGCACCTACTATAGGCTGAGGATCCTGAGGGTCCTGAGGGTCCTGAGGCTCTTATTCTCAGCGTCAGCTTTGGGCTGGGGGTGCTTCCAGTCCCACAAGATGGGACCCAGATATTCTACCCAGCCTTCCCACCAGAGAGAGGGGAAGATGACCCCTCACAGGCACTTAAGAAGAGGGCACACCTCACCGTGACACGGCCGATGTGAGATGCTCTCATCTAGGGCAAAGGATGTTTCTCCCGTTAACATGGTTTTGGCCCTTCTACCCTCCTTTAACATTTAAAACAACAACAACAACAACACATTTCTCGAATGTCTACTAAGCTCCAGGGGATACCAGTACAAATACAGGGCTCTGTACTCCGTGTTTTGTAGCCGGGAGTGTGGCAGACAAATGGTAGAAGATTGTTAGCCCTGCCTGTTTTGGAACATTATAGCTTCTGCTGTTACTGCACGGAGGACATTTACCCCTTTCCTGCCCAGCCGAGCCTGGCTTGCATTACTGGAGTCACCGCCCAGCTGTAAATGCTCGCTGTAACGGGCAATGTCCCCCCCATGGTAAAGGGGAGGGGCTGCCACCTCTGTTACGATTACAGAAGTTACATGGAGAGTCATTCGAGCTCAGTTCTCTGCTTACATCCCACCCACAAGTCCCCTCTGCCTAAGAGATAGCACCTGAATTTCTGAGCTGGGGCTCCCAAACCCTCCTAATCTGGTCCCTGCCTGTATTCCCAGCACCCTCCCCATCCCCCAAAAGCCCTTACTCTCCCTTATGTCAACCCCATCTTCAGTTGTCTGCAAGTTTTGAACCAGAAAGGCACATTTTCCCCTGTGCCTTGGACTCCACCCTGCCTGGCACGCCACCCACTTCCCGCTAACCATGTTTGCCTGACAATCTCCTTCTCCTCCAGGCTTAACTCAGCCCCCAGCCACCTGTGAAGCTCCACCTGCCCCTCAGTTCCCCAGCCCCAGAGCTAGAGACCTCACTTCTCCCCTCCCAAAACCCCTGGGCCATGCCAGAGACCATATGAGCAACCGGGTCATGTCATCATTGTGCTATTTCTTGTCTCTCTCCACACACCTTTCCCCCACCACCCCGCCCTGTGCCTGTCTGTCTGTCTCTCAGGGGATGGGCTTGTGCTCTCTTATTTTTGTGCCTCCAGAACCAGAACCATGTCCATACATAGTTTTGCTGGAGATGAGAAAGAACTAGAAAGGTAGAATCCCCACGACAACGCCAGCGGCATTACCACTGACATCTGATGGTGTGCATATTGGAGTGTGTGTGTGTGTGTGTGTGTGTGTGTGTGTGTGTGCGCGCACGCGCGCGCGCGCGCCTGTTTGGAAGAAGAGGAAAAAGCAGCGGCTGTTGAGAGGGATGGCGGCCAAGCCCAATACTGTGAAGTTACGGGTTTTTATATCATTCGAACCTGGTCATTATGAACCTCCTACTTGCTGTGTCTCCTCCTCCCTCATTTCCCGGCAGGCTATTTTCCACCCAGCAGTTAGAGGGATCATTTTTTTTTTTTACAAAGATCGTATCATTTTGCTTGAAACTCTGCGATGGCTTCCTGTCAGTCCTCTCACACAGAATACAGCCCAAGTCCTCATGATGGCCATCAAGGTCCCCTCTGACCTGCTCCCTGCCCGTAGCCACTCTCGCTCCTGCCCTACTCACCTCCTGGCTCCAGCTCTTCGCTCTGCGGGGAATCCTCTTCCCCAGATGCCTCAGTTTGATCAGATGTCATTTTCTCAGTGAGATTGATCCTGGTTGCCCCATGTCCTTGCCCCACCTCCTTGCCTTGCTCTGCTGTCTGATATTTTTTTTTTCCATAGCTTTCTTCACTTTCTATCATCCCAGATGCTTTACTCGCATGTTTATTATTTATTGTCTGTCTCCTGCCCATCCCCCTGCCTTGCCCGAGGGCCCAGGGTTTTATCTGTTCTGTGGTTATGTAGCTATTCGTGAAGCCGGTCCCCTTATTATTATTATTCCCCTTATTGTTTCCTTAACTCAGTAGAGACATCTTCACGTAGATCTTAGACTACTTCTAAGAATTGGAGTTACTTGATTAGATGGTGTATATTTATAAGATTTTTTAAAAGACTTTATTTATTTGAGGGAGGCGGGGAGAGAGAGAGCGCGCGCACAATTAGGGGGAAGGGCAGAGAGAAGAAGGAGCAGACTCCCCGCTGAGCAGGGAGCCCGATGCGGGACTCGATCCCAGGACCCCGGGATCATGACCTGAGCTGAAGGCAGACACTTAACGACTAAGCCACCCAGGCGCCCCACAATTTTTTTTAAAGATTTTTTATTTACTTATTTGAGAGAGGGAATGAGAGAGAGAGAGAGAGCACATGAGAGGGGGGAGAGTCAGAGGGAAAAGCAGGCTCCCCGCTGAGCAGGGAGCCGGACACGGGACTCGATCCCGGGACTCGAGGATCATGACCTGAGCCGAAGGCACTCGCTTAACCAACTGAGCCACCCAGGCGCCCCCACAATTTTTTCTTAATAAGTAAAAAGAAATGCCCTCATGGGCCAATATTTCTAAGATTTTTTATACATGTCACAAAATTGATTGCCCATCACACTGAATAGTATGTACTTGTTGAGAAAGAATGTTACTCTCTGTTTGGGGGCAATTTATAAACTTAAATTTATTATGCACCCCAGCAATTCCACTCCTAAGAGTCTACCCACGAGAAATGAAAACCCATCCATACAAGTACGTGTATATGAATGGTCAAAGCAGCATTCTTCATAATAACCCCAAGCTGGAAACAGCCTCGATGTCCATCAACTAAGGAATGGACAAATAAGACAAGGTATTTTCATACAATGGGATACTATTCAGCAATAAAAAAGAGAACTATTGGGGCACGCTACAATGTGAATGAACTTATACTAAGTGAAAGAAGCAAGGTGCAGAAGACTATGTTTGTAAGATTCCATTTATGTGAAATATCCAGAAAAGGCAAATTTATAGAGATAGAAATCAAATCAGTGGCTACCTGAGGCTGAGAGTGGGAGCAGGGATTAACTGTAAACAGACACAAGAAATTCTTAGGGATGATGGAAATGTTCTGAAACTGGATTTGTGGGGATGCTTTTACAACTCTATTTACTAAAATAATTGACTTGCATACTTACAATGGGTGAATTTCATGGTATGTAGATTATACTTCAATAAAGCTATTAAGGAAATGGGGAAGAAATGTAATCAGAGGGAAAGATTAGGAAGAAAATTAATATAAAATGCATTCTGTGATTTTAAAAGTTTGAGAAATGGGGTGCCTGGATGGCTTAGTTGGGTAAGTGTCTGCCTTTGACTCAGGTCACGATCCCAGGGTCCTGGGATCGAATCCTGCACCGGGCTCCGTGCTCAGCCGGGGAGTCTGCCTCTCCCTTTCCCTCCGCCCCTCCCCACGCCCTGGTTCATTCTCTCTCTCTCTTTTCTCAAATAAATAAAATAAAAATCTTCAAAAAAATAAAGTTTGAGAAATGTTTGAGATGTTGAGAAATAGTATAGCATAAAGCAAGAAAATAAGGAAGGAAATAATATATACATTTGAGGGCCCCTTTTGTGATGGCTCGAGACTATCAGAAGACACCCCAATGGTGTTCATGAAATTCATGAAATGAGTCACCTTTGCACAAATAATAATGAATTATGGCCTCTATATTGCCACCATGTGTCGTTAAAGGAGGGATGTGGGATCACAGCATCCTGCAGAAGTAAGCAAAAGCACATGAGGTAGAAAAAACCAGGTTTGATCTCTGAGCCAATTGTTATTCTTTATTTCAAAGAAAATTTTTATGGGTTTTAAATGTTAAAATAATAATTATTATAAAGCCCTCAACTGTGGCTTCTATGTTTTCAAAAGGAATGAGAAAGGGAAACTTCCCGAGTGAGGTGGCTCTGTTGGTGGCATTTCTGAGCACAATCAGGTGGGGAAGTGGGACGGGGGTGGGGTAATGCAGCTGCAGAAAAGAACAGTCCCAGAGAGAAGACAGAAGGAGGCGGCAGGTCATCCCAGAAGGCCTGGAATGCTTCACCGAACACAGAACGTGAATTTCCGTACCATGCATTTTAAGAACATTATTTTTTAAGTTATATTCAAGCAGATTGGATTTATGTGACTTTCTGTAGCAATGAGTAAAAAGTGTAGGTCAGATTTCAATCTGTGATTAAGGTTACGCATCATTTTTCCTGTTTATATTTCACCAACCTGGTGCCTCATGATGAAAACCATAAGCAGAGTTACTAACGTGTTTCTAAGGCAAAGTCGGGCTGTGGGCTGGACCAGGGATCCAAGTCACCTCACACACTCCCAGGGAGGATATAGAATAAGGTTCCCGAAATTTCAGCGTATTCTTCACACCCCCATACTCAGAGATGACGGGGAGGGCAAGGAACTGAGAAAAATCAATGTGATTTCTTCCCAGTGCAGCCACAGTGGTCCGTGGTGGGGACTGTGAATGTGTGGTTTATAGCAGGCAAACAGGGAAATCCAGTGACTCGGTGAATATGTTGCATTGTCTTATTAAATTATGTGTGAGATTTTTATTGCTGCTTAACAAATTACCACGAACATAGAGACTTAAATCCACACCCATTTCATAGCACAGAGTTTTGTGGGTCAGAAGTCCAGCATGGCTTGCCTGGGCTGTCTTACAAGAGGTTGTCTTAAAACTGAAGTTAAGGTGTGGGCTGTGTTTCCTTCTGGGGGTTCTGGGGAAGATTCTGTTTCCAAGCGCCTTCAGGTTGTTGTCCACATTCGGCTCCTTATAGTTGTAGAACTTAGATGTTCATTTCCTCGCTGTCAGCTGGGGGCTCCTAAATGCTAACCACATTCCTTTGCCAGGAGGCGCCAAATCCTTTTTAAGGACTAGTTCAGGCCAAACAGGGATAATCTCTCTATCTTAATGCCAATTTATTTGGAACCTTAATTACAGTTGCAAAATCCCTTTAAAGCCACATCTAGATTAGTGTTTGATTGAATACCCGGGAGAAGGTTTTTATACCCTAGGGGCTGGGAGTCTCGAGGGCCATTTTGGAATTCTGCCTACGGCGAGTTACTTAGGGCAGACTCTCCAGTCTAGCCAAGTGATCCTCAGGGGTGGTGGTAACAAGCCCTAATGGATGTTTTGGGAAATCCGCGGGCTATCATTTTGTTGTTGTAATGGTGGAGGGTAGGTTCTGCTGGCATTTAGTATCCAGGGCCAGGTTGCAAGAAGACGGCCTCCCACAAGGAAGAATTGGGCAGCATCTTATCCAGTTTTGGGCATCCCTCCAGGCGTTCATGTCAATGACAAATCTGTATCATTTTCTGAACTTCCGTATTTTATTTTGCTCAGTTTTTGTACTGAAGTTTCCAGAAATGCACTTAGTGGGTGAATCAAGAGAAATAATGTAGTTATTTTGCTGGGGACTTTACCAAGATTGTCAGCCATTTTGGAAAAATCACATGATGAGTAACAAGGCGGCTCCTGGAATCAAAACTGTCAATGCGCCACCCGCGCTTCTGTCCCTGTCCCAGCAATGTTGTGTTAAATGCAAGCCTCACCCTACTTTCTGTCTTCCAGTGTAGTGGTAACTCCTAAGCACTTGCCTGTTGAACACGCATTTTCTTTCCTTTTTCTTTCTTTATTAAAGTCTAGTTGACACACAATGTTACATGAGCTTCAGGTGTACACATAGTGATTTGACAAGTCTATGCGTTACGCTGTGATCACTGCAAGTGTAGTGACCATCGGTCACCATACACTATTATTACAGTATCATTGACTATATTCCCTATGTGGTACCTTTTACCATATTTTCTTTGTTTAAGTTGACTTTTTACAGTGACATGTGTAGATAGGTTATATTAGCTATGAACCCTCAGGATAGTGAAGGGGGCATTGCAACATAGAGGTTATAACAAGGGGCCAGAAGGACTGAGAGCCAAAGGTCTACAGTGTTGAGCACTTGCTGAACCTGGGAGTGGCCAAGATAATAAGTAGGGGAGCTTGTGATATATAAACTCATAGGGATAGAAGGGACGTTCGTGAGCTTTGAGTCTAATTATTATTATTATTTTTTAAGATTTTATTTATTTATTTGACAGAGAGAGACACAGCAAGAGAGGGAACACAAGCAGGGGGAGCGGGTGAGGGAGAAGCAGGCTTCCCGCGGAGCAGGGAGCCCAACATGGGGCTCGATCCCAGAACCGTGGGATCATGACCTGAGCCAAAGGCAGACGCTTAATGACTGAGCCACCAGGCGCCCCTCTTTTCTTTTCTTAATTAAAGATTTATTTATTTATTTGAGAGACAGGGACAGAGCATGAGCGGGGGGAGGGGCAGAGGGAGAGGAAGAGGGACAAGCAGACTCCTTGCTGAGCAGGGAGCCCGATGTGGGGCTCGATCCCAGGACCCTGGGATCATGACCTGAGCCGAAGGCAGACGCTTAACGACTGAGCCACCCAGGTGCCCCGAGTCTAATTATTTTTTTAAAATGAAAAAACTAGAACCAAAAAAGGAAAAGGGAGTTGGCTAATGTCACCTAACTAGCTAATGTCAATGTTGGGACCAGACCCAGGAATCGTAATAGAAGGGTCAAATGAGTCTATATGAAACTACTTGAAAATTAAATTAACATTGTTTAACTGAAGTGTTAAGGAAAATGTTTTTTTTAAAGATTTAACAATTTAATATATACAGTTAGCTCCACTATTTTCTAATGTTAAGATGGATTTAGAGGCAAGATTTTACTAGATGTAGAATCAACGGTAGAACTGGTTATACGGGGACACCCCGGTGGCTCAGTTAAGTGTCTGACTTTGGCTCAGGTCATGATCTTGGGGTCCTGGGATCGAGCCCCATGTCGGGCTCCCCACTCAGCAGGGAGTCTGCTTCTTCCTCTGCCCCTACCCACCCCCGCTCATGCTCACCCTCTCTCCTCTCTCCCTCTCAAATAAATAAATAATCTTAAAAAAGAAGATCTGGTTATATCACATCGATTGTACTTCGTATAACATCTAACTCAGCATTGGCAGACAAAGTATTTGTTTAACGAACTTGTGATTTGAACTTATTACTGCTTATTTCTATTTCTATTTATGATAAAATAAATAGAACCTGGGTAAAACTATGAATAGCCTAACAAGCAAATCAGAAGGCTGGCTTTGGCCAACCTTTATCGGGACCAGTTAGTCCTGTCCAAAACACTGGGCCAAAATGTAGGCCCAAGTACTATCACACTTCTCCTTTTGCCCAGAAGGGCCACAGTCACCAGTAACGATTGGTTTTTCCTCCTGACTCAATTTTGTTCAAACTTACTTAGCTACAAAATTGCCATAAGTTTTCCTATGCTGCCACCTACTGGAAATAGTAAGTATAGCTTTGACTAAAGCTTTGTCTTCTATTATTCAATGTGCTTGGATACCAAATAGAGAACTTCTTGGGTCTTAAATATCCAAATACTGAACATTTAAAGGTTGTTTCCTCTAATCACTAGAGATTCCTTAATGTCATCCAAAGCCAACACACCTATGAATCTCCATTTTCAAAACACCTCTTCTGTACTAAGTTTAAATCATGATTCCCTTCTTCAAAATCCCTACCCTGCAAGAAGGTAAATACATTGCTATGGTTCATGTCTTGATGTAAAAGGGAACGTACCCCCCCTCACTGCAAAGAACGAGGCACTGATGGTCTAGGAGCCATGGTTTAGGATAACCTTTAGGAAAAGTTGTTCTGGAAATCGGCCTTATGCCGGAAAATGAGGCGTGGCTTGACAGTAAGCAGAAAAGGACACGTGCTGCCTTGAGATTTAGCTTGGAGAAAAAAGAGAGAAGGCTAGAAAGAAACTAGCTGGTGATAAAAATAAAAACAATAGCGTCTGCTATATTCCAGGCACATCCCCAAGAAGGTCACAAGTATTGTCATGGGATTCTCACAACAGCCCAGGAAGCAAAGACTGAATGCACTTTACAGAGGAGGAAGTCGGGTTTTGGAGGCAACCAGCCGGCAGCGGCATGGATGTACAAAGCTCCGCGGTCTGGAAGGTGTAGCCCCAGGAGACCACGGACCAGCAGAATTGTCAGGAGACAAAGCCAGAGCAGCTAGCTCCTGGTTCGATGTCACTGATTTTAGTTTAAAAAAAAAAAAATTCACAGCCAAAGGAGCCTAAGGAGATATGACAACCACATGACTTGCGGTATCCCGGATGGGATTCTGGAACAGAAAACGGGCATTAGGTGAAAACGAAACAAATATGAATCAAGGTTGGGCTTTAGTTAAGAATTTATCAATATGGGTTCATTCACTGTGGCAAATGTATCATACTGAATTTTTTAAGCCTGGTTTTTAGAGAATGGTTAACACTATGGAAAACATCTGATTCCTAAGAATTAGGAGACACGTTAGTATAAAATTGGATTTTGAATGGTTTAAGAACGCTGATGGCAGAGAACCGCGGCCACCTCTCTGACGGCGCTTGGCCAAGTCTCACCGCCACCACCATTCCCGGGGCGGGCGGGGGGAGCTGCGGTGCCGCGCTCTCTGTTCATCCGCCCGCAGCCGCGCAGCGCTCGGCAGCTGCACCTGCCGGGTCCCGCCAGCCCGGCCTGATGGTGCAGATGGGGCCGGCCCCTGCAGATGGGGCCCTGCGCCGAGGAGATCCCGCAGTTCCCCGCCCGCTCCACCACTCAGAGTGACCTGTCCCTGTGTGAGGGCTTGAGGAAGGCTCTGAAGCAGTACAAGGCCAACCACGGGCTGAGCTCCCTGCCCCGAAGGGACAGGTGCAGACTCTGCAGATCCATGGGCCAGCCCCGCACCCATCTTCACCCCTTCACCGACAGCCGGACCATGACGTCAGAGTGTACCCATGGAGCTGGGATTGGGAGGAGGGGGTTTCGCACCCCACAGATGACAGGAGATGCAAATGTGCTGTTAAAAGACTCTGGTTTAGGGCGCCTGGGTGGCTCAGATGGTTAAGCATCTGCCTTTGGTTCAGGTCATGATCCCAGGGTCCTAGAATCGAGTCCCGCATCAGGCTCCCTGCTCGGAAGGGGGCTTGCTTCTTCCTCTCCCTCTGCTGCTCCCCCTGCTTGTGCTCTTTCGCTGTCAAATAAATAAATAAAATCTTAAAAAAAAAAAAAGACTTCGGTTTAGACCAAAAAAATATATATATATATTGATTGCCAACATAAGAAGGGAAAGGAAACCATCAAATGATTTAAATTGCTCAAATCCAGATATTTTGTATTAGGAGAAAACATCATCTGTACTATTTGTTCTGCTGAGACTTCTCTACTTCTTTTTGTTCATGATGATTCACACACACACACACACACACACACTCCTCAACTCTGTATGAACAGTTTATGTTACGTTAGTACAGTTACTCAAGGCATGTTCTGCATGTACTGAACTCTTTGTGGCTTATCTCAGCTTGATCCTCTAAATCCTGTGGGAGATGTCCTATCGTTCCCATTCTACAGGACTGCACAGGACAGCCTGACTATAGGCAATTCACAGTGGCACACTGTAGGGCTATGCCAAACCACACCTTGTTCCTCAGCCAATGCCAAGTCAACATATCTAACAGGTGAACAACTTAATGCTATTGTACCAATGAGCTAAGATCACATCATTCAAGGGACAAAGAAAGTAACTCTGCCAAATTCGTATGTCATTATTTAACAAGACAGGGTGTGTAGGAAATTGAACATGTTCCAAGTAATTTGAGGTTTAGGAAAACAAAGATGATGATTTTAAGTTCTAAAGTAGCCTTGTAATGGGGGTGCCTGCCTGGCTCAGTCCATAGAACATGGACTCTTGATCTCAGGGTCATGAGTTCAAGCCCCACATTAGCCATAGAGCTTACTTAAAAATAAATAAAATAAAATAGCCTTATGATAGAGCCAGCAGAAGACAAAAGACAAAGTTAATGAGTTCCACTGACTTCAATTATAAATTAAAGAAACTTGAGAGTAAGCTGGAATTAACCAGCAGGAGCTCACCACAGAGTTCTAAGTCTTGAGGGAAAAAAACGCACACTTTTTTATTATGAATAATATGGTAATTTTGGAAAGTTTGGAAAATGAGAAAATAAAGTTAAAATCACTCACAATCTCAATACCTAGAGAGAGGGGCAGACCCATGTCTTTGAGAAATTGCAGATTTCACAAGGACACACAGCCAGGGTGTTGAACAGGGTCATGGAAGTGTGGGACCCTAACGCTTAAACTTCATTTGCTTAAAGTTGGGTCCATCTATGCCCAGCAATAATCAATGTTGTGGGCTCCTAGAGCCAGTCTGCTTGGGTTTGAATCTAGGCAACATCATTTCCTACTAAATAACCTTCAGCCAGCTGCTTAAGCTTTGCTGTGCCTTAGTTTTCTATTTGCAATATGGGGATAATACCAATCTCAGATGATGACAGTTTAATTAAGAACATGGTTAAAAATTTAAGCTATTATGGTCTTTTCTAAACACATACGTATACATGTTTATAAAACTCACTCATTTTCACGCAAACATCTTTTTCCATGTTTTTGGGTCTTTCAGAAGACCAAGTATTATACTTAATGTGTAACCTCAAGATTCCTCAATTGGACATTTTGGGTGTTTAAAAGAGAGATGCTTAGGGGCCTCTGGGTGGCTCAGTTGGTGAAGCATCTGACTCTTGATCTCAGCTCACGTCTTGATTTCTGGGTCATGAGTTCAAGCCCTGCTTTGGGTTCCATGCTTGGCACGGAGCCTACTTTAAAAAAAGTGGGGGAGATGCTTAACATCAGGTGGTTTTGCCTGTTGAAAGCACAAGAGTCACCTTCAAGGCCAAAGGCTGATAACATTTTTAAGGAATAAGCCAACTGGATGTAGATCTTTTGTCAAATCGAAGACGTCAATTAAGAGGGCTTGTTGGGAAACAGATGCATACCGCCTTCAGATGGAAGACAAAGTCAGTGAGTGGTACCTCTTGGAGTTGTACACGGCTGAGGCCTCAGGGAGAGCAGTGGGGAAGTAGTTGGTACTAGATGGAACCTTCTAGAGGCCCTTTCCTGACACCTTCACTCTTGCATCTAGGTTAACATGAAATGATGAAGATGTGGAAGAGGGTAATTCCTTTGCCCAAAATTGAGAGGCAAAAGTGGAGGTCAAAGACAAGTTTGGTAAATCCTGAAGCCTGTTCATACGTCTAGCTACCTTTAGGTAGTGAGTCCAGTCTAAGCCCGGTTTCCTTGTGAATAGCTGTGAGGCCTTGGGCATGTAACCAAACCCCCGTGCTGGCGTAAAACTGAATTATCTCTGTACCTCCAGGGGTGCGTTAGCTATTGCATAACTTTTCATGGTGTGGCATGCTAAGGCATGTTATTTTGGGAGCATTTTAATAAATATGTTTCTCATACATGAAGTATAAAGGCTTAGAGCTACAATGAGTGGTAGAATTTGAATTTCTGAGGCCATAAGTAGTGTATCTATTTTTACGCTCCTAGAAATGGGAAGGAGCCTAGCTTTGTTTCCTTTCCCCTAAGTCCTTCTTCAAAGTGTTGTGTAGAAGTCACACACCAAGTTAGAATTGAAAATACAGGGCCCCTGGGTGGCTCAGTTGGTTAAGCGACTGCCTTCGGCTCAGGTCATGATCCTGGAGTCCCGGGATCGAGTCCCACATCGGGCTCCCTGCTCAGCGGGGAGTCTGCTTCTCCCTCTGACCCTCTTCCCTCTTGTGCTTTCTATCTCTCATTCTCTCTCTCTCTCAAATAAATAAAATCTTAAAAAAAAAAAAAAGAATTGAAAATACATCTCTCTGGCTTCAACTCTAAGCAATTAGAATAACCTGAACCACTGTTTTTTTACATTAAAAGAATGTCAATAGTAGTGATCACTTTCCTCCTAGGAACCAAAATATCCTTCACTTGGAAGGTGGATTCATTAACCTTAGTCTAATTATGAGAAAAACACGGGACACAGCCCAGTAGACGGGCATCACGTAAAATACTTGTCCAGTACCCCTCAAAACTGTCAAGTCCTCAAAAACAAAACCTGAGAACTGATCACAGCCAAGGGAGCCTAATGAAACATGACAACTAAATGTAAAATGGTGTCCTGGATGGGCTCCTGGAACAGAAAAAGGGCATTAGGTCAAAACTTGAGGGAATCTTAAGCTGTGGACGGGAGTTAACAGTAATATCAAGATTGGTTCATTATAACAAATATTTTATATTAATGTAAGCTGTTACTAATGTAAGCTGTTACTAGGCAAAATGGAGGAATATACGGGAACTCTGTAAGAGTTTCTCAATCTTCTGTAAATCTAAAAGTTCATCTAAAGTGAAGTCTATTTAAAAATTTTTTAAGTCTACAGGTATACACAGTAATATGAATGTATAGAAAGGGGCACCAGGCTGGCTCAGTCGGTAGAGCATGTGACTCTTGATCTCGGGGTTGTGAGTTCGAGGCCCAAGTTGGGTGTGGAGATTACTGAAAATCTTTAGGATGAATGAATGAATCAATCAATGAATCAGTGAATAGAAAAAAGTCTGGAGACACTGAACCAATACTATTTTTATGGTAATTTGCCTACCTGTGCCCTAGGAGTTGCTTCTATGGAAGACATAACCATAGAGCACTGGAGGGAAAGATAGAAGAGAAAGTGGAAACCAGCTGAGGCTCATCTCTTAATCAGCAGAAAAGTTTTATTTCTTTTAAGGACAATTAAACCACATCCAAGGCCTTAACTTACAGACGCAAACCAAAGTAGTAGCCATTTAAAGCATTAGCTATTGAGGTACAATACATACATGGTGGGGAGGGGAATGCTTCGCCATCTGAAGCTTATACCAAACTGCTCGATCGACAGCTGAGCTCTGCTAGTGCTTGGGTGTGGCCAAGGGGAAGAGCGTATCTGCAGAACCAAAGGAGAACAGTCGTGTTCCACAAGTACTGAAGCATTTTGGACTGCACTGGTGAGGGTGGGTTTCACGTATAAGGGAAAGGGGTGGGAAAAGGCTACATCCCCCTCAGGGCATTAGGCTGCCTTGCAGAGGGCCACAGCAGAAAAGCGGACCTCCCCTTGCTCACGCTCGGTGAATTCTCTGCAGACCTTGGCGGCATCCTGAAAGGAGAAAGGCCATTCAAATCCAAACAGCAGCGGCTCAAAAGGAAGTTCCAACAGGAAAATTAACGGTAAGGCGCAGAGGTCACCCTGATCAACTTCAAACCTCCCATTAAACTTGTAAACCAGGGCTGGCTTCAGACCAAAAATAAATAAATAAATAATTTAAAAAAAAAATAGGTGTTGGGCAAGACAAGAAATCATGCACAGACTTGACTTTAGAAACTTTGATTTCTTTATGACTTTCACCAAGTGCTCTGGGCTTCCTCCACCTTGTGACTACTACTCCTACATTAGGAGTGCACTTTTCCTCAAATAGCAACAAGGTAAAAAATAGATCCTCTCTCCCATAAGGGGGCCTAAGAGAAAAGTTCCCCTAACTCAAGAAATTCCAAGTAAACACAAATTCCTTTCAAGTAAACATTTTATCGAACAGCCTTAAATACCTGGTGTTCCAGGTGTTAATGACTTATTGATGGTGGAATGACATGTGTTACTAGTCCTAAGACCCAGATTACAAAGATTGGTAATAGAAAATTGATCCCAAATTCTAGGGTTTAAACGCCTTGGCACAGTAAATATCAATCACTGCTTCATCTGTGAAAAGTCTAGTGGAAAGAGAGCTCCACAAACCATATGAAATATAAGACCTTTAAGAGGACAGAACAGTCATGACGCATCAGCTCCCAAGGTCTAAAAACCATCGACTCCATGAGTTGGCCCTTAAAAGGCATCCGCCACATCCAGTTTTGCTCCTCTTTAGAACCAAACCAGAGGGGATTTTAGATTGACATCTACATATTTCATTCTCGATCAGAATTATTATACTGCTATTCCAGACCTTTCCTGTAGGACCCACAGGGATAACTACTATTAAAGGTGTATCTATAAAGAGAATAGTCATTCATCTCCTACAGACCATGAGCAGTGACCTCAGAATTCATGGGTTAAGTTTATGTCATTTCTTACCAGTTTAGCCACAATTCACTATATAGTTCAGACAACCTAATACAGCTTCAACCACATACAACCAGCCTTAGGATAAGAATTTTCACTAATTAAGATGCTGGTTTATATTACATTTAAGTGAGATTCTAATTAGTTTTTATTGTTTTTTTTTAAACAGGGTCTTACCTTCCCCACACCTCATAAATTCTACTCAAGTAACAGGTTTTGGTATCCTATGTGGGATACATTTTTATGGTATTAGCAGTGTTCAATAGGAAAGTACAGAGCTTTATTAGAAGGACCAGTCTTTCCCCAAATGGGTCATCACCAGAAGTTCTGCGTCTTACTCTCTCCCCTAAGTAAATTCTACCTTTGCAAATCCCCCTCAATCCTGCTTTTCTACATCTATTTCTCATTCCACATTACTACTAGTCCCATATGACCCTCGTATATCCGAGAATTAGCTCTAACTGATCTCAGGTGTGTGTGACAGCAGGCTAGAGAAAGTGACCCTCCCTTCTTCTGTGGCATAATTTGGTCCACCAGCACCTTGAGGTCATGAGGTTTAGGACATTCCAAAGCCAGGTCTATCACCCAGGAAGGTAGTACTGAACAGCGGCTAGGATTGCCCAGATTTGAACCATGGTTTTGCCATTTAAGTCATTGACCCTGAGCATCACTTAACCCCTTGTACCTCAGTTTCCTCACCTGTAAAATGTGGATTAATACCTACCTCAGGGCCTCATTAAAAGCATCCTCTAAAAGCTAGAAGTCACTTAGAACAGCATCTAGCACAGGGGTCAGCAAACGATAGCCTGCTGCCTATCTTTATGAATGAAGTTTCAGTAGAATACGGCCACGTATTCACTTAGACACGGTCTCAGAATGGAACACAAGCATACCCCACTGTATCGCACTGCGCCTTGCTGCACTTCTCAGAGACTGCATCTTTAGAAATGCAAAGTTTGTAGCAACCCTACATCAAGCGCGTCTACCAGCATCTTTTTTCAATAGCATT
This sequence comes from Callorhinus ursinus, assembly GCF_003265705.2. NCBI lineage: Eukaryota > Metazoa > Chordata > Mammalia > Carnivora > Otariidae > Callorhinus > Callorhinus ursinus. Next base: position 33,964,840 of record NW_027397066.1, on the reverse strand, counting down.
TATGTTTCTTGTGTCACATTTTGGTGATTCTTGCAGCATTTCAAACTTTTTTTATTGCATTTGTTATGGTGATCTGAGATTAGTGATATTTGATGTCACTATCATAATTGTTTTAGGGTGCTACAATCCACATCCATACAAGAGAGCGACCTTATAATCAATAAACGTTGTGTGTGTTCTCACTGCTCCGGTGACCAGCTTTTCCCCCATGTCTCTTGCCCCTCAGGCCTCCCTGTTCTGAAACAATATTGAAATTAGGCCAATAACCCTACAATGGCCTCTAATGTGTTCAAATGAAGAGTCACACATCTCTCACTTTAAATCCAAAGCTAGAGATGATTAAGCTTAGTGAGGAAGACATGTTGAAAGTTGAGATAGGCTAAAAGCTAGGACTCTTGTGCCAAACAGCAAGTTGTGAATGCAAAGGAAGTTCTGGAAGGAAATTAAAAGTGCTACCCCTGTGACCACATGGATGGTAAGAAAGCAGAACAGCCTTATTCCTGGTATGGAGAAAGTTTTGAGTGGTCTGGATAGAAAATCAAACCAGCCACAACATTCCCCTAAGCCAAAGCCTCATCCAGAGAAAGGCCCTCTAACTCTCCAATTCTGTAAAGGCTGAGAGGTGAGGAAGCTGCAGAAAAGTCTGAAGCTAGCAGAGGTTGGTCCAAGTTTAAGGAAAGAAGCTGTCTCCACAACATCAAAGTGCAAGGTGAAGCAGCAAGTGATGGAGAATCTGCAGCACATTATCCAGAAGATTAGCTAAGATCATTAATGAAAGTGGCTACACTGAACAACAGACTTCCCATGTGGATGATCTAGGATTCTATTGGAAGATGATACCATGTAGGACTTTCATAGCTAGAGAGAAGTCAATGGTTGGGTTCAAGTTCAAAACTTCAAAGAACAGGCTCTCTTATTATGGGCTAATGCAGCTAGTGATTTTAAGTTGAAGCCAATGCCCACTTACCATTTTGAAAATCCTAGGGCCCTTAAGAAGTACACATCTACTCTGCTTGTGCTCTATAAATGGAAAAACAAAACCTGGATGACAGTACCTCTGTTTACAACATGGTTTACTGAATATTTTAAGCCCACTCTTGAGAACTATTGCTCAGAAAAAAAGATTTCTTTCAAAATACGATTGCTCATTGACAGTGCACCTAGTCACACAGTTCTGATGGAGATGGACAAGATGAATGCTGTTTTCATGCCTACTAAATAACATCTACTCTGCAGCCCCATGAATCAAGGCGTCATTTCAACTTGCAAGTCTTTTTAAGAAATACATTTCGTAAGGCTATAGCTGCCATAGTGAGTGATTCCTCTGATGGAGCTGGGTAAACTGAAAATCTGCTGGGAAGGATTCACCATTCTAGAGGTCATTAAGAACATTCCTGATTCATGGGAAGAGATCAAATATCAACCTGAACAGAAGTTTGGAAGACGTGAATTCCAACCCTCATGGGACTCTTGAGAGGTTCAAGACTGAGTGAAACAAGCACCTGCAAGTGTGGTGGAAAGAGCAAGAGAACTAGAATGAGAAGTAGAATGTGAAGGTGGGGCTGAATTGCTGCCATCTCACGAGAAAACTTGAATGGATGAGGTGCTGTTTCTCGTGATGAGCAAACAAAGTGGTTTAAGATGGGGTCTACTCCTGGTGAAGATGCTGTGAAGATTGCTAAAATGACAACAAAGACTTTTGGGGCTAGAATATGACATAAACTAAGCTGATAAAGCAGCGGCAGGGTTTGAGAGGATTGACTCCAATTTTAAGAAGTTCTACTGTGGGGCGCCTGGGTGGCTCAGCTGGTTAAGCATCTGCCTTCGGCTCAGGTCATGATCCCAGGGTCCTGGGATCCAGCCCCGCATCGGGCTCCCTGCTCGGCGGGAAGCCTGCTTCTCCCTCTCCCACTCCCCCTGCTTGTGTTCCCTCTCTCACTGTCTCTCTGTCAAATAAATAAATAAAAATCTTAAAAAAAAAAAAAAAAGTTCTACTGCGGGTAAAATTCTTTATCAAAAGCATCATATACTACAGGGAAAACATTCGTGAAAGGGAGAGTCCATGGATGCAGCAAACTTCACTGATGGCTTATTTTAAGAAATTGCCACAGCCACCCCAACCTTCAGCAACCACCACCCGATCAGTCGGCAGCCATCAACATCGAGGCAAGACCTCCACCAACAGAAACTTTACAACTCAGAAAGCTCAGATGATGGTAGGCATTTTTTTTAGAAATGAAGTATTTAAAATATGTACACTGTTCTTTTAGACAGAATGTTATTGTACACTTAACAGACTACAACAGAGTATAAGCAGAACTTTTATATGCACCAGGAACTAAAAATTTCATTTAACTCACTTCATTGCAATATTCCCTTTATTGCAATGGTCTGGAACTGAACCCACAACATCCCTGAGGTATGCCTGTCCTTGCAACAGAGCCAAATGCCACACAAAGCCTGAAATATTTTCTACCTCTTTACAGAAAGTTTTCCAGCCCTTCATCTGCACACAGCAAGCACTCAAAAAAGATTAGTTATTACTACAAATGAAGTACTTACACCTTAACAGCATTTTTTCTTATCACAATTAAGCAACTCCCTTTATAACAGTAAATTGATTCAATTCTAGAGACTTGTTTTTAGGGGGAAGGGGCCCCAGGTAGTCTATCAGCCCTTGTCCAGAATTAAGAGGTCTCTGGAATCCTTTACAGTAGGACAGTGATCCTAGATCTTAAAGTTCTTATCGAGGCAGGTTTTGAATCTGCTCCTCTTGTCCTCTAACAGTGGCCCGAGAGAAAAGAAAAAACTGAAGTCGATGGCCTAACTGGAATCCCTAGTACACCAGCTGTAAAACAGACCCTAATCCAGCAGTGCGACAGGGATTAAGAAAAGCTCAGGTTGGGTCCCTTGAGTGGTTAGCTGTGATGTAATCTGACAAGAGGACAATGGTCACCTTAATCCCAAAAGGAAGTAAAGCAATGGCTTGCAGGCTAATTCTAACCCTGGACTAAAGTCAGCACACGATACAGATCAGTCAGGGCTGCTCTGGAGGATCCTGTTTAAGACCATTTGCTAGAAAATACGGTAGACAGAATTACTAAAATAGGGGAGCCTGGGTGGCTCAGTCGTTAAGGGTCTGCCTTCGGCTCAGGTCATGATCCCAGGGTCCTGGGATCGAGCCCCTGCATCGGGCTCCCTGCTCCACGGGAAGCCTGCTTCTCCCTCTCCCCCTGCTTGTGTTCCCTATCTGTCAAATAAATAAAAATTTAAAAATCTTAAAAAAAAAAAATTACTAAAATAATCTTTAAGCCCTAAAGACTGCTATTAACCCAGACAATGGGGTGCTGGCTGCCCTGAAGAAGTATTAGCACCTGGGACAAAATGGCCAAAGAAAGGTGGGCCTCAGTGGAAGACGGGTTCCAAAGATTACCTGCAGCAAGGAGTCCTCTGAACTGGTGCCATGGTTTACCGGGAAAGGCATTCGTCCATCTGGAACAGAGAAGCCAGGCAGCTCAACTTTCTCTGCAGATTTTCTGGCTGCGGTGCTTACCCAGCCTAAAGAGAAGTTTTCCATCTCCCAAATACCACTGCCACTCCCACAGAGGAAGGCTGGTCAGAAGCAATCGGCTGGAAAGGAAGTTCGAATGCTCCTGGATACCCACCCGGGGCAATTCTAATCCTCAAAAGCAACAGGACCACACAAGCCCAATGTGGTCACCCTAACAGAAAGGCTTGGGCCACATCTCCTGGGAAGGGTCCTGGAGCAAAAGGCAGACGCAGCCTCTGAGGTACCGGGAAGGTGGAGCCAAGAAGGGATCTTTTGGATCTCACTGTCCCTTAATGACTGCTGACTGGCCCCAAGTCCCCTTTGCTCTTGTCTGCTTATAGATGGTTCTTGAGGCAACATGGCTGCAAGTCTTCATTAATACAAAGGGGATGACTTTTACCAGATGGCTAATCTTTCTTGCTGGCATACACCGGCTAAGAGAAATTACCCCCCAACATGTCCAAATTCTTTCTATGCAAACAAGATCACATTGAGGCATTTATCTTTTTCCAAAAGTATTCCTTGTCAGGATGCTGCTGGAGATCCTACAGTGGTAATGCTGTAATGGAAGGTGGAAAGAGAAAACCTGAACATGGATGCCTTGGAACTGGCACGGATCTCTTTGCCGGTTTGGGACTAAAACCATTCTTTCTGCAGGTCACTGCCTGATGGGTGGTGGAAGTGCTCTGTATGATAAAGGGTTAAGTGCCCCATTGAGAATACCTCATTGTTCTGGCTTTGTGAACAAAGATACACTAAGTGCCACAAAGTCACACACCGATACCATAAGAGAATTTCATCTGAAGGAATGCCTGAAACTATATGGGGTTCCAAAAATGGAGTGAAACCTACCAAGTTCATAGAGATGGCCATCCACGTTGTTAAACAGAATAAAATGAAAATTCACTTTGTCATCTACCTGAGGAGAGTCAAGAAATATTTTTGAAGATGAGTTTTGATTGTACTATATACTGCATTAAAAATTTTTTCCTTCACCTTTACTGAGATAAATGACATAATAGTGTAAGTTCAAAATGTAGAACATGCTGATTTAATACACATATTTTGCAATATGATTTTAAGAGAACTTAATTTATTAAAAATAAATTGTCACTCTTTAAGTATAATGCACTAGAACTGACTTGCTTATGTATTATTTTAAATTAGTATAGCTAACACTTATGTATTTACTATACACTAGACAATATTATAAGACTATTATAAGACCTTAATCTATTAAGATAAATATAGTAACTATCAGAAAGCTATGACTTTTTCCTGAGGAGGAAATTCAGGCTTAGGAAGGATTAAGTATGGCACCCAAGGTCAAGACTAGAAAGTGCTAGGGCCAATGGTAGTTATAAAGGCACGGATACAGACTTAAATCTAATGAACTGTTGACTGAAGGACTGTGTTCAGATTAACGATATATTTAAGCCTTCTAGAAACTGTCAGTCCTTGCTGGTAATACTCTCTCCAACAGTCTGTGGGAGGAGTATGTGAAATGCTCAGTTGCCAGGAGGGGGATATTCCTCTCAGAATCATTTGGATCTAAACAAAATACTGTTTGAATTTACTCAAAACTATGTTTACTGCCAATTAGATTTCTGAAGAGCCATTTCAGTGAATAGGTCTGGTCAAAGCATGATTCTGGTAGAGTTTTCTGGGCTTAATTGGTCTTAAATGGCCTTGGGTGGAAAGTCTGCTGTATTCAGGTAAGAGGTTCCTGTATGTATTCCAGGGGAGACACAGAGCCGCCTGGGCAGACTGGCTCTGATCTGTAATTGCATTTACCCGACATTGGCCTTCCTGTGCCACGGCATCATGGGCTGCCTGAATCGCCTGCAGACAAGAGAGAATAATGAGCACAAAAACCTCTGTAGTCATTTAAAACTGCCACTCTGGAAGTTCTTCTCCTACCTCGTTCTTTTCAAAGCATTTTGCTCGGTCTTCAGGGGACAGCTTCTCCGTTTCAGAAAGAAACTGTTTCAGGACTGACCCATCCTCTTAAAAAAAAAAAAAAAAAAATACATTAGTAAAGACAGAATAGTGCAAATGGGGGCACATTTACAGCATACTGAGGCTGTTACACAGCCAGCCACATTCGGTGACTCAAGTCTCTACTATGGCCCTGGAGGGGGTAGATGAGCTGTGCCTTCTTCCTCAGCCTCTTTCCAACCAGTCCCTTCTCCCTGCATTCAAGCCGATGAACGCTCCGCTCCTCCAGAGGGCGCCAAGCCCTCTCCTGCAGCTCTTCCCAGCCATCCGGACCCTTTTCCCTCCCACCTCACACTCAACCTCTCAAAACCCCATCACCTTCCTTATGGTGCTTATGCATTTGGAACATGTATTTGTGAGATCTGTCTTGCTATAAAGGCAGGGACTGTCTTGTCTATTGCTAGTTGGATTTTTGTTTTTGTTTTTCTTAAGATTTATTTAAGTCATCTCCATGCCCAACAGGGGACTTGAACTCACAAGCCAGAGATCAAGAGTTGCACGCTCTACAGACTGAGCCAGCCAGGCACCCTTCTAACTGCTATTATCTATAGCAACTGGCTACACACAATCCTACACGGTGCAATGACATTCTAGTCTATTAATGGGTTCTCAAACCAAGATTTTTTACTTCAGGGTAGAAAATGCAATCTTAGTAGTACGGATATCCAGATAGACATTAACTTAAGGATCTTGAGAAGAAACGTAAAGCGCCTAGTAGTCTGGCCCAGAGACAAATGACCAGCTGACAGTTTGGTATAAGCATTTTGTCACTGCTCAATGTGGCTAAGTCTAGGAGACGCTGAAGACATGGCTAGAGCAAGAGCGGTTTGTATTTCAAAGACCGCATTCCAAATTCCAGCTCTAAGTTAAGTAAAGACCACTTAAAATTTGGAAGGAATCCTCTTCATTTTACAGGGAGGGCTAGGACTCTCATTACTTTCCTGTGCCACGATCATGACCATGGCTACAAGAGTTCTCATAGCTTCTGCTGACCTCCCAAACACAGGACTCTGAAGTGAGACTTACTGCAGAAGAAATAAGAGGATCAAGCTATACCTCCTTAATATGCCAAATCAATATCTGATAAATTGAGTTCTAGAACATTTGGATCTTTATGGCCAGACAAGCCCCCCCCCGCCTTTTTTTAAGATTTTTATTTATTTGACAGAGAGACAGCGAGAGAGGGAACACAAGCAGGGGGAGTGGCAGAGGGAGAAGCAGACTTCCCACCAAGCAGGGAGCCCGACGCGGGGCTCAATCCCACGACTCCGGGATCATGACCTGAGCCGAAGGCAGCCACCCAGGCGCCCTCCGCCTTTTTTTTTTTTAATTTCGGAAGTATACCAGCAGCAGTCTTGACCACACTTACCTTGCTTAAAAACGAAACAAAACAAAAAAACCGTATCTGACCTGCTCCAAGCAACACCATGGACAGTATTAGCTGAAATTATTCAACTCTTAGCCACCCCCATCCATTGTCTAAATCAGGAGTTGGCAAACTACTGTGCCTATTTTTGTATTATTGGAACACAGCCACGTCCACTGGTTTACATCTTGCCTGGGGCTGCTTTTAAACTGCAAAGACACAGACCCACCGGCCTTCAAAACCCTAAAAGATTTACTCTCACCTTTCAAGAAAGTTTGTTGACCCTTGGCCTCTAGCACACATTATGCCATGTATTTTAACATATTTTCGTGCTGTTCATTGTGCTTCTGACAAGCCTGAGGGCTGAGACTCCTTTCTTCCATATCCTCCACAGCATTCACTGGAAATGAGCTAAGACCCCAGACCTTTGTTCACAGCTGGATCCTTTCAAGGTTTCAAGCTGCTATGTTTCCCTGCGGGAACCTTCACGGTACCTTCGTCTGGCTGCTCTAGGCTACTTTGGATCTCCTGTTGCTTAAAAGACCCAGAACCATTAGAGACAGGTCCTAAGTGGTGATATTTTACGGTTTATCATTATTCTAGAATTCTTCCGAACTGTCGAGACTTGAACAAGAGTACATGAAAATCACACAGTGCTGTGTACCACTGGAAAAGCACATGCAGAGAAGTAGTACAGAACTACCTCTCTCTCCCTCTTCCTTCCAGGTGGAAGAAGCTAGACCGTGTTTCTTAGAAAATGAGTTTCCTTTCCTCAAAAGAAAATCAATCATTAATTTGCCTACTGATTACATCCAGTAAGTAGGTTTCAAAAAAATATAAGGCGATGACTTTGCTGAATAGATCCCTGGGGGTTTGGGGATGACAAGTTATGGTTAACTAGAGGTCAACGAGAGGACTGCCCTCAAAATCCACTTACCAAACTCCAGTTTGTCTCGGTTATTGGCCACTGCATGGATAAGCCCGATGGTCCCACAGGAGTTGCCAATGGTCTGCTTCATGAAGTACACCTTAGGACTGACTTCTTGTCCCTTCAGCTCTTCAATCTGTTTTTTCCTGAAGTTCTCATGCTGTGAATATAAAGCATTTTTTATATCTCAAATGAAAATGCAAAGCCGTAACAGATGGCAGCTCAGTGAGTTCTACCACCTAAATGGAAACACAAGTGGGATGTGTGACCAGGAGCCTTGGTTCTAGGTGTTGGCCAGCACCCAGAGAATTGCCTGTCTGCCTCCCACACCCACGCCAGCCCGTAAGGTTCTGAGACTCCACCCTGATGCTGCAGTGCAGTCATGGCCTTGGATGTTGCCCAAAGGATTTGTCTAGACACCACTGCAACCTTTTAGCTTGAAAATGCATGGTGTCCCCTTTTTTTGTGTCCTTAAACACCACCACCAACTGTATTTCACACAGAACCCCAATCAAGCTTTGGTCAATTTAACATCCTAATAAACACCAGCCAGTCTATATCCCAGTATTCTTTAAAGTTCTACTTCTACTGTGTCCAAGTATACTTCTTTTCAATAACAAATACAAAACAAAACTTAGCTGCTGAAAGGAACAATTTTAAGAAATTATTGCCTCACTTTTTTTTTGGAAGGAAAGACAACTGATCTAGGGTTCTGGGCTGTGATTCCACAAAATCTTCTCATCCTACAAGAGGAAGATGTGACACTTGCCTGTCCTTGTCAACAATACATTTTGAGGACAGATTAACAATGGGGAGAGGGGGAGTCATAAGGGATCAGTAAATGAATGAGACTAGAGAGAGTTTTCCTCAAAGAATCCATCTGCTCTTTGTACAGTAATTTAGTGGGCTTGTCTGGACCTTTCACCAATGAATTTTAGACCTTCAAGATAGGACCTCTCAGTTAAAGCACGGTACCAATGCCACAGAAACACTAACGTCTTCGTAACTAGTATAATTGGACAGAACATCAGAAGTACGTTTCCTTTGTTTGTTGTTGGGGTTTGTTTTTTTTTAAGATTTTAAGTAATCTACATCCAACGTGGGGCTCGAACTTACAACCCTGAGATAAAGAGTTGCACACTTCACCCAATGAGCCAGCCAGGTGCCCCTAGAAGCTTATTTGTAATTCCAGTAGCCTTGCATTACTATACACATAACTGACGTTTAAGCCTGGTTTGTGACGCCAACAGATGAGTAAGATCTCCTACCCCACAAGACCAGCTAATTCTAACATCAAAGATCTACCACATCTTTGAGTTACTATTCATGGGCTCTTAAGGATTTTCACTTTTCTGTGTGTTTTTTTTTTAATGCGATAGCACCACTCTTTAGTTGTTTGAGCTCTTGCGTGGAAATACTTCTGCAAATATTTCATTATCATTTAAAATGTTTCAGAACTGGTCCAGTTAGTGGGCGGCTGGGTGGCTCAGTCGGTTAAGCGTCTGCCTTCTGCTGGGATCTCAGGGTCCTGGCATGGAGCCCCAAATCAGGCTCCTTGCTCAGCAGGGAGTCTGCTTCTCCCTCCCTCTGCCCCTTCCCGCTGCTTGTGCGCACACTCGTGCTCACTCTATGTTCTCCCTCACTCTCAAATAAAAAAATCTTAAAAAAAAAAAAGAACCGGTCCAGTTAAGATTTCATAACACTCTTAGACAAAATCAGGTGCTTTCTAAATTAACATCAGCTTATTTGGAAGTCAACATATAATCCTCAACTTTTCTCTGAATTTGCTTCAGTGTTTAGCCTAATTGATGTTTTGCGTCACAGACTAGGTGCTCAATAAATCTAAAAGCCCCAGCTAGAGCTAAAGGACTAAGCATCCAGTTCACTCAAATCAGAACGTTCTTCAACAAGCACAGCTTGATCCAGTGAAAAGCAAGCAATGGGCTTTTGAAAGACAAACACGATACACCACTGCCTCCCAGAGGCCTTGCCTGGGAGTGCTGCTCAAAACCTCCGAGTCATCATGGATCCTCTAACGAGAGAGCTCCGGCAGAGGCTCAAACGAGAGAGAGCAGACTGTTTGATTCGGTTAACAGGGAAGCTAATTTGACTTGCAATTATTCGGCAGCTCCGGTTTACCCAAGCAAAGGCTTTGGCACTAAAAAAAACATGTCAGTGGGATTATCCTAATAGCTTTAATAAGGGTTTTTAACTCACAATATCAAGCCCACTTCCTAGGAGGAATGCCTGCAACTTCCCATAGAGCTTAATAATTTATGCTGAGGATGCTTCTAGAACACCCAGCCCCAGCATGGTGCTTCGGTTAAAGCTTCCAGGGTTTGGAATGATGCCCCAAAGGCTATTGCCCCAGGTTTTGTTAATGCAGATTTCACCACTCCCAAATCAGGGGTCAAGTGACAGCGATAAGAGATAAGACAATGCCATGCCAGTTAGTGGGATTTCATACATCGCAAGACAACAATTACCCCAGCTACCTTTTTATATCTGATGCTCAGTCTTTGAGGTACATACATCCATGCACACTTGTAGGAGGAAGACCATCTAAAGGGAAATATGAAAAGGTGTTTCTAAAACTGCTTTAATGCCCACCTATTTCACTTAGCTACAAGGTCAGAGAGGAAAGACAAGAGAGGGGGAAGGAGGTCCCCACACACAAATGATTAAGCTTTTTTTTTATAAAAAAGCACATCGGAGAGGCTAAAAACCAAGTGTGCATGTTGTAGGGTGTGCAGGGTGGGAAGAGACCCAAATCCACCAAAGACCCAGGAGTGGAGATGGAGCATTAGAGAACCTATTGTTTTGCTGTGGCTTAGGCAAGCCCGCCCCTCCTCCCCATTTTACTGCAAGGTGGGAGGGAGTCTGAGAATCAAACAATAAACTGACAGGTCACAGCCCTTTTAAAGGGAAACAACCAGCCATTCCTTGGGGTGGAAGGCTCTCAAAAGCGTAGGTTCAGGCGAACTCATGAATAGGATGAATTCCTTCTCTGGATAATGGAGAGTATGGAACGGAGATGCTGCTGCTTCTCCTTGAAATTCACGTCAATGCGGGATGGACGAGCGAGGAGCCAGTAAATTCTCTAACCACCCATGAGTAGGTGCCATGAAAGGGCGGGCTTCTCACCCCATCCCCCGCAGGAGGGGGGCAGTTTTGCAGGCACAGGAGGGGCGCCCGGTCCGGGAGGGGAGCGGAGGAGAGGGAAGCCGGGAGTCCCCACGGTCCTCCGCGCCTCACTCGGGTGCGGCGCACACCACCCCGGGCCCACGCACCCCGGGCCCCACGCCCTACCTGGGCCGTGAGGGGAAACAGCAGCAGCAGCGCGCAGGCAGGCGCGGGCACCGAGCCCAGAGCCTCCTCCTCCAGCCCCAGGACGTCCGCGAAGCGCCACTGGCCGGCCACCCCCAACCGGGTCAGCACCTGCGGAGAGGAAAGACAGCGGCCAGGTGCGCCGAGACCCCGCGAGCGGCGGGCGCTGGCCGGAGGGCGGGGCCGGCCCGGCGCCCTCAGTGCCCCCACCCCAGCCTGGGAGGAGTCGCGGCCTGCCCCGCCCCCCACCCACCGCCGGCGCAATGACACAGCACAAAGCGCGGCCCCCACGTGGCTCCCGCGAAGCCCGCGCCACGCCCTCGGGAGCTGGGCCCGCACCAGCTTCTGGGCACAGCCCCCTCCTCCCTCCCACCTCTGACGGTTCCGCAGAGCCACCCCCCGACCCCGATGCCGCGGCACAGGGAGGGCGCCCGGGAGCGCGCAGGACGCCGCTGGGTCCCTGCGAGACAACCGGAGCTGATGTGCGCCTCCGCCTCGGCGCTCGGGAGTAAGGGGACAGAGGCAGTGCGAGACGCCACTCACTTTGTTCAGCATCTGAAAGGCAAATGCAAAGAAAAAATACAAAAATAAAGCCGGTCATCGAGGCAGCTACCTGGCGATCGCTAACCCTCAGCTCTGCGCTCCCCGGGCAACGGTGCACCTGACGCTCACCTCGGGATTAATCTCCATCGGTTTGAGCTGCATCTTCGCGGAGCACAGGAGGACCCAGTATCAAGAGAAGAGGAAAAACAGCAAAAGGAGCCGCCCAGGCTGCCGCTATAAAGCGCCGGCCTGACGCACTTTAGGTGCCTGCGCAGGGGGAGCAGGGGCAAAACCAAGCGACGGGGAAACGGTCAGTCGCAGCCAAATGGGCACAAACCCCCCCATGCGCCGCGCCGAATGGTACGGCCGGGCCCCCAAACCTTGCAGTCTCACTTGCTGGTGAGATAATCTGGTGGTTGTGGGGGTGGGTTTTGTTGGTGGGTGTTCCTTGAGCGTATGGAGCAGTCCTTTAGATGGAGTCTAATTTTTTGCGAACTTTCCGGAAACCTACCCTTCTTACCATCCCAATTATCAGAGAGCTCAGGGTTTCTGAGGCTTTGAGAAAAAGCTCAAATTCAACAGGTATATATTTAGTATGAATATAATTATCTGTCTCCCAAATCTTGCCGCAGTTTGCATTTGACCTGAAGACAATTCATCCTCCATGCTAAGTCAGATCAGTACCGAGGTTCGTTTTTAATTGACTGCCTAGGATAAACGGTATTGCATTAGTAATGCTGATGTAATGTGCCTCCCGGGGAAGAACTGGTTGGTCATGGGGAAGCTATAGGAACCTGGCGGATGTGACCATAATATAAGAGAGGAGGCAGGCGGTCAGAGACTTTAGGACACAGATTCAAGGAAAAGAAAGGTACGATTTCGAGACGAGAGGGTGTAAAAGAAAACGCATTTTTAAAAGAATAGGAGGCTTTGAAAAATAAAATTCTGAGTTCACAGTGGAATATTCACAGTGAAGGAGAAAGAGAATGGCAACTAAAGGAACGACTGTTCTGTAATGAGCTCAGGTGGGGCTTGTATTTCCTACTAGCATATGCAAAAGATGGAAAGAAAAAGCATATGCGGAAGAATGAATAAAAAGAGGGACAAAAATCTGTAAGAATAGTGTCAGGAGAGCTAAACCTGAGAATGAAATGGGGCTTACAGAAACGCTAAGGAAGCAAAAAGGTTGTTGGTGTTTTAATATGCTCATAACAAGATAATGATAATGGTGAAAGAATAGACCTACTGTTTAGGGGTCCCAGGTTAATAGATGGCAGAAAGAAGAGAGGGAATCTACATTTTTTTTTTTGGAGTTATTACCTCCACAGTGGATCAGTGGACAGATCTTTTGCATGTCATCTCCATAATCCGTAGAGGAGCCAATGAAAAAACTCTTACTAGTTCAACTTTACAGATTAGAATTCGTGGCTTAGAGAAGTTAATTTGCTTATGATCGCAAAAAAAAAAATGAAACAGAAGTAAAGCCTAGTAAGTTGGGCACTAAGATCCCATTCTCTCTCCAAGTTAACATTCCATTCCACTTCTGTCTTCTCCCATTTTTACCATTAGAAAATTGACCTTCACCCAGAAAAATGAGAGAGAAATATTAGGAAGAAGAATCTAATGGATGAATTTTATGATCTGTAAACAACGCCTCAACAAGTTGTTTAAAAAAAGAAGAAGAAGAAGAAGAAGACGACTTGAAAGTGAATAGTTCACCTGGCTATGCTGAATGAATTCTTGCCTTTAAACAGAGACGAATTGCGTCCCAGTTAACTTTATTTATTCAACAAATACTGACTAAGTATCTACTGTGTGATGGGCACTGAGCTTAGAATTGGGGATATAAAGGTAAACACAGTAGTAAATAAACACGAAACTTCCCTCATGGAGATTTTTTTAATCAGTAATAAGAGTGATGTGAAAGCAAGTAGAGCTCAGGGGCACCTTATCTTGTGTGAAGAATCAGGAAGGCTTCCTGTAGGAAGTGACATTTAAGATAAGGGCTGATGGACAGGGAGAAGTTACCATGTGACAGTTATTACCAAAATAAATAGTAAAAATGGTCATGAAAATACTAGAGAAATCTCTGTGAAAGGCATCTATTCACTCACGTAATAAATATATATATCAAGGGCCTACTGTGTGCCAGGAAGCATCAGAGCAATGAATAAACTCCCTACTTACAAGGAGATGCCAGATACTGGACCAAAACAAACCTTACCTGATCTTTAGAAAGGCGGGGAGGGGTGTATTGTTGAAACTGCAGGCCAGGAGATTTGATGTCAGTCTTTAGCAAAATTCTAGGAGCCTTAGGAAAATAGAATGGCTGCATTTAGAACAAGTTATGCCAGCCAGCACTTCTCTCCTTTTCTTTTGGAGTCACTGGCTAGAAGAACAGGCAAAACATTCTCCATTGTATTCTTCATGCTGCCTGGGTTGGCATCAATTGATATCATAGTTGGGGTGGTTTTATAACTTACTTAGTTATTCTACCTTAAAAAAAAAGTGCTGTTGAATGGAGTCATTTCAACCTACAGCCACCTGGCAAATGTTTTAACCCTTGTTTGTGTGGTTTTATTGGAGCAGAGATAGAGAGCATGCATGCAAGCAAGAATAAGTAATCTGAAAGACAGAATTATGAGATTTAGAAAAATGAATTAAAAATAAAGATGAAATTTAATAGAGATTTTGGTGATGATTGTACACTCCTATGAATATACCAAAAAACTTTAATTTTTTTTTTTAAGATTTTTAAAATTTATTTGACAGAGACAGTGAGAGAGGGAACACAAGCAGGGGGAGTGGGAGAGGGAGAAGCAGGCCTCCCGCTGAGCAGGGAGCCCGATGTGGGGCTCGGTCCCAGGACCCCGGGATCTAGACCTGAGCCGAAGGCAGACAGACGCTCAATGACTGAGCCACCCAGGTGCCCCCGAATATACCAAAAAACTTTAAATGGGTGAATGTATCTCAATAAAGGTGTGAAAAACTCTGTAGGGATATGTGTGAAGCTCTACATGCCAATTATCATAGTACAATTGAACTTTATATTCATTTTTCCGTTTTTTTATTTTCCAGAGTCTATAGTTACAAAAGTATGTAACCATACATTACCACACAAAAAAGCATTTAAAAAAAAATCAGTTAAACACATAGGATAAACATGGAGTAGAACTGTTAGAGGGGGAGAAACAAAATCAATGAATGAATAAGTCGTCCTTCATAAAGATGCCATTTCTGATTCACCAGCAGCAGGATTTTTTTTATCATAAGTGTTATTTTTCTAGCAATAATGAAGATTTGGGATGAACCCTTTAAAAACTACCTTCTGATAATTCTGATGACTAATAAAACAGAAACTCAATTATCCTTGGCAGGTCAGTTTTGCAGTGTTATGGGAGTCAATCCTGAAGGCTCAGCCCCAAGTTTAGTCCTCCAGCACTTCCAGTGGTTTTGTAAGCACCAAATTCCCTCTATTAAATCCCTTTCTATTTAAAATGCCTAGGGGGCACCTGGGTGGCTCAGTCGGTTAAGCGGCTGCCTTCGGCTCAGGTCATAATCCCAGGGTCCTGGGATCAAGCCCCGCATCGGGCTCCCTGCTCAGCAGGGAGCCTGCTTCTCCCTGTCCCTCTGCCTGCCTCTCTGCCTACTTGTTCTCTCTCTCTACCTCTCTGCCAAATAAAACAAAACAAAACAAAAAAAAAAACCTTTAAAATGCCTAGAGTAGAGGCGCCTGGGTGGCTCAGTCGGTTAAACATCTGCCTTCAGCCCAGGTCATGATCCCAGGGTCGTGGGATCAAGCCGCATGTTGGGCTCCCTGCTCAGTGGGGAGTCTGCTTCTCCCTCGCCCTCTGACCCTACCCCCTACTCATGCTCTCTCTCTCTCTCTCAAATGAATAAATAAAAAATCTTTAAAAAAAATAAGATACCTAGAGTAGTCTGGGACTCCTGTATTAGCATACTGCATGTGAATCACAAAAATGTAGTAATTTGTTTTAATACCCATCAGAGAAATTGTATGTTCTTGTATGTGTATATAATTAGAATATCGTGTTTGTGATTTTACCCATGTTAAACCTTTGGGCAAGTCTAACATATACTAATCAAATTGTATCATTGGTCTATAAGATATGGTAAAAATCACAGGGGTCATTCACAAATCTCAGTGATAGAAAAACTCTGCTCTAAGGACCTAAGAGTTTTGCTAGTTGAAGGGGTAGGGTATACAATGTATTTATGAAGGCAGGATATCAAGCACTGAAGCAATACTTCCCAAATATTCTGAAGTGTGAGTATTTCTATAGAAGTTACCCAAGGAGGGACATGAGGAAGGAAGGAAAACTATCCTTTTTTGTTATGCAAAGGACATTGTATTTGTCATCCTCACTGACTCCTCCTCCCAATTCTCCAATATCCATATGTCTATGTTGATTTTACAGATAAGTAAACTGAGGCCTCAAGAGAAGCTGTTTAACCTGCTAAAGTTCACATAGCTACTAAGTGTCTGAGTCTGGGTTTCAACCCAACTTCATTTGATTTCAAAACCTGTGCATGTTCAACTCTTCTGCCTGCTTCCATCTATGGCCCAGCCCTAGGACCTTAGTCATTACCACTAGAAATAAGGATGAAGCTCAGCCACTGAGAAGAGCTGAAATGATTTCTGCCATGTCCAGGGCCAGAGCAGGTCACCCAACCCTCTGATAAGCATTGCTTACTTTGAGGTCTAAGAGTCTAGTTTGAATTTATAATTAGCATGACATTAATAATTGACAGAGTACTTCTCAACATTTTTTAAACTTACTTGACAATTCCTCTGTCAATAATATGTCCCCAGAAGTAAGTTCTGACATTCAGAGATTTTTAAGTTAAAAATAACACCAAAAAAGATGACACGTAATGCAAAGAAACTACCCCACTTAGTTCCCATGGCGAAGTCAATTTCCCTCCTGTTTTCCTAAAAGCAGTTCATTTACTGGGTTGTCAGAAGTATATCGGAAGGAAGAAAGATAAATGTGAAGGAGGAGAATACATATTCTCATTGACTTATACCTTACCTGTATTCATATATTCACTCAACAAATGTTTTTTGAGTGTGTACTATGTGCTGGACACTATACTCGGCTTCCCTGGGTTGGGAGTGGGGTTAGCAGATGACAGACACAAGGCATAAACCGTGTTTCCTAACTTTTTAAGATAAATCATCAATTTAAAGCTGCTTTTCAAGGGGGTAGGAGGGGGACCCAGTGCACCACATGTATTTATCAATTGTAAGGCATTTTCCTTTAAAAGATGTTTAAACATGAAAAACATGTGCGTCTTAGAAACAGGGAAATGATCTTTTGTATCAAGCTCCTCACATTAAATTCCCGGTCAGTTTGCACTCAGAGAAATGAGGATTTCATGAACTCTAAGATTTCTCTTAGTCCAGCATACTAAGGACCTTGAGCAGCAGAAAATAAAAGATACGTAGACCAAATAATATAAAAGTTTGGGTTAAGTCCCCTTTCATCTCTAGTTCCTTTGCCATTAGGCCTTTTTAATGTCACTAGGATACAATAAACAAGATTGATCAGTTAAAATCAGCTTCTGAAGTGTCCTTCAGACCCATTTGTTATCTGTTTCCTTTTACCAGGAGATTAATATATGAAGAATATGATAAGCAGAAAAAATGTAAGTCTATAAATATACCAGGAAGAAATGTTTTCTTGAGAACACTGCTGAGTCTTAACCTAACCAAGCATTTTTTTTTTTTTTTCAGAATCCTTAGAGTGAACAAATCAATATATAGATGTCTAGTGTCTTGGTCTTACTTGGACATTTAACTTCAATGGCCTAAGGATATGAAGCAATAAAAAAAGAACATCTGAACAAGTCAAATTGGAAAAATAACCAAAAACCCTCAACCCCAAACCGTAAGAGACTCTTAATCATAGGAAACAAACTGAAGGTTGCTGGAGGGGAGGGGGTGGGGGGATGGGGTAACTGAGTGATGGGCATTAAGGAGGGCACGTGATATAATGAGCACTGGGTATTATGTAAGAGTGATGAATCATAGAACTGTACTTCTGAAACCAATACTACATTATATGTTAATTAATTGAATTTTTTTTAAAAAGTTAAAAAAAAAACCCTCAACCCATAAGTCCCTTAAGAAATTTATAGTTTCATTTCTCCACATACTCCTCCCAGTACTTGGCCATTTATGTGGTCAACTCTGCTGGATTCCCATGCGGAATTTATTCTCTTCCTCCTTCCTAACTGGCTGCTCACTGTTCTAACCCCAGCTCCACTATGTCTTTCTCAGACCTCAGCTCAAATCTATTTTCTTTTGTGGGGGAGCGATGGGAGAGGAGAAGAAAGGAGGACTGTCCTTGAAGATCTTTGTTGACTCTTGGGAGACCAGCAGTATATCAAAAAGTGTGTCCTATGCAGTGTATTAGTAGACATTCAGTGGAAGAGCCCCTCAGAGCAGGAGGTCAGCCATAATGCCAGAAGCAGATACCCTGTTTGTTTCTTTTTCTCAGCTGTGAAACTTTCCGCAACAGCCCCTACTGCTTGAAAACTGCTCTTGTGAAAACTGAGAACTGAGCCTTAAGGGGACTCCGATCACCTAAGGAGAGTGGGAAGCACATTATAGGTCAAGAAGGAAAAAAAGAAATCCACATTTTATCTCAAAAAGGACAAATCATGGGGTGCCTGGGTGGCTCAGTCTGTTAAGTATCTGATCTTGATTTTGACTCAGGTCATGATCTCAGGGTTGTGAGATCCAGTTCGGCATCTGGCTCTGGTAGGGTGTGGAGCCTGCTTAGGATTCTCTCTCTCCCTCTGCACCTTGCCCCCCCCCCCCACCCTATCCCTGTAGCACGCTCTCTCTCTCTCTTTCTCTCTCTCTCTCTCAAAAAAAAAGGACAAATTGAAGAAACACATTTATGTCTAAAAGAAAAAAGAGAAAGAAATCCATGCTTAGATATAGGCAATGAAACTGCAGAAAACCACGAACAAGAAAAGACTTTAGAATCATAAATGAAGATGACACCATTCTCCTCCACAGAACCAAGGAAGGGAAAAGACAGTTTGGAATAATATACCTTCAAAATGTTGAGAGAAAATAACCATCATCTTTGAATTTCTTTTTAGCAAAACTATTTTTTCAAAACAAAGGTGAAAAAAATTATATACAAACAGAAGCTGAGTTGACTACCTAGATAACTATATAAAAGAAACTTCCAAAAGATATAATTTAAAAAATAATGATCCAGTAGATGGTCTGAGAAAAATGATTAAAATAATATCCAGGGGAGGTATGTATGTAAACCCAAATAAATAGATTTGTGTATAATAATAATATCTAGTGTATAGTATTAATGAAGAAATAGCAGTGTGATACTGTTCAACATAATAATATATATGATGGGAGAAAGTGCAATGAGAGTAAAAGTATTCCAAGGTCCTTTTATTATTCTGGCCGAAGTGAATAAATTAACTTTAGGCTTTGTTAAGTGAAATAGTCGTGATAACATCTCAAGGGAAATCAATAAAGAAAAGATATATATACAAATCCAAATGATTAGAGAGAAATAGAATAAAGAAAAAAATACATAATCAAATCCCCAAAA
Source organism: Callorhinus ursinus (assembly GCF_003265705.2). Lineage (NCBI taxonomy): Eukaryota > Metazoa > Chordata > Mammalia > Carnivora > Otariidae > Callorhinus > Callorhinus ursinus. Next base: position 33,945,512 of record NW_027397066.1, on the reverse strand, counting down.
ACGCAAGATGAGAGAAAACCCAGAAAATCCAGGACAAATAGGATTAAAAAGGTAAGATAGAAAGAAGTCCAAATAAATCACACTAAATATAAATGACTAAACTTAGCTGTTTTATCAAATTAGGTTTTAAAAATCTAGATAATGTGCTATTGTTTTTAAAGATTTCATTTCTTTACTAGAGAGAGAGAAGAGAGCATGAGTGGGGGGGCAGGTTGTGGGAAGGGCAGAGGGAGAAGCAGACTCCCCACTGAGCAGGGAGCCCGATGCGGGGCTCTATCCCAGGACCCTGAGATCATGACCTGAGCCGAAGGCAGACGCTTAATGACTGAGCCACCCAGGTGCCCCTAGATGTGTCCTATTTTTGAGAGACATGCCTGAAGTATAAGGATATGGCAAGATTGAAAGTGAAAGGAAGGGAAAAAGTTTTCCAGGAAAAATATTAACCAAAGAAACCTAGTATAACTATGTTAATATCAGCATCAGCATAACACATTGTTAAGCAAAGGCATTATTAAAGATAGAGGCCATTGTTTTTAAGATTTTATTTTATTTTTTAATTTATTTTTTAAAGATTTTATTTATTCATTTGACAGAGAGAGATAGAGAGAGCACAAGTAGACAGAGTAGCAGGCAGAGGGAGAGGGAGAAGCAGGCTCCCCGCTGAGCAAGGAGCCGGATATGGGGCTCAATCCCAGGACCCTGGGATCATGACCTGAGCTGAAGGCAGACGCCTAACCAACTGAGCCACCCAGGCGCCCCAATAGAGGCCATTGTTATGATTATTTAATTCACCAGGATGGTATAATGAGTCCAAAATTGTATGCTTCTAATAAAGCAGCCTCAAATGTATAAAACAAAAATTGATAGGATTACAGGGAAAATGGATAAATCCACTATCACCATGAACCAACTTTCTCAATTATTTATGGGTCAAGCGGACAATGTAGTAAGGAGTATGGTTCTGAGTTAAAACATTTGTGCGATTTCTCAGGCCTGACCTTAGGCAATTAACAGCGGCTTTATGTGGCAGGCCTCCTGGGGGCAGCTTCCCATCCCACACTGGACACCAAAGCACTGCAGCCCTTGAGAAGAGCTGAAGTCAAGGACTTACGCCCCTCTGGCCAATCATGCTCTTTCACATATATGCATCCCTAGTGCCAGAGTCTTTATTTCTAGGTCTCTTTTTCTGAGCCTGGGGCACAGGTCTTCCAGGTACCCCTTCGGAGGCCTCCTTCTACGGAGCAGAGGGGGAAACCCTGAAGGCACTTCTACCCAGGCTGACTCAGAATTTTTCCACTCCTAGCCCTTCCCCCTTGTCCTCACTGGGACCACCCAGTCGATAAAACTATTAGACTCTTGTTCCGGGGCTCCCTCAATGATGGGGTGACCCCCACATCTGCACTGATCCCCCTGACTTTGATCAGTGTGCTGTTCCCTGCGGGGAAAATGCAGCAGGGGGAGTCTGCATTCTCTCCACTTTAGCCTCTTGCTTGTACCATAGCATTAAGTGAATAAAGGCTCAGCTCTCATTCTTGGCATGTTGCTTTAATCAGCTACTCTGAAACCTAGCAGCTCGCTTGCTCTCTCTATCTCTGCCCCCTATCTCAACTGGCAGAGATCCTGACATATAAAAGATTAAACAAAGTCTTTTTGAACGCTACAACTAACAGTCTTAAGCTAATGGACATACATAAAACTCTGTACCCGACCATTTTAAAATGTGCATTGTTCTCAAGCGTTCATGGAGCATTTACAAACGTCAATTAAATGCCTAGTCATAAAGCATGACTCAACAAATTCTCATAGAATCAGTATTATGCAGACAGTGTTTTCTAAATGCAATTCAATTAATTCAGATAACAATAAAATGACAAATGAGACCTATAAAATTAACTTTGGATATTAAAATGTAAATTTTTTGGTAAATCATTGTTCAAAGTAAAAGTCATTAATTGAAATTTGAAAATATTTAAAACTGAACAATATTAAAAGTTGAAATATCAAAATTTATGAGATGCAATGAGAGTAACATTTGAGGGAAATTCATAACATTAAATGCTTATATTAGAAAAGAAGTAATGTGGAAAATTAGTGAGCTCAGGATCCAACTGAAGAAGTTAGAAAAATAAACTCAAGGCAAGTAGAGAAAAGTAGATAATAATGAGCAGAAACAGATGATATAGTAAAACACAATAGAGATGATCAACAAAAGTTGGTTTTTTAAAAAAGATTAATAAGGGAGGGAAACAAAAAATAAAAAAAAAGATTAATAAACTAGACAATCACCAGGCAGGATTAATGGGGAAAAAAGAGATTATTACACAAATAGAAAATATTAAGAATATAAAGTGGGAACACAGTCACATACACATTACAGATTTAAAAGACAGTAAGAGAATACCATGAACAATTTTATGTCAATTTGAAAACTCAGAGAAAAAATGTAAATACCTAGAAAAAAATAGACTGCTTGTATAATAAAGTAATTAAAACTCTTTTAGTGAAAAAGTACTCAGCCTTATAGGCTTACGAGACATCCAAGGAACAGATCATTCCATTCCTACATCAACTATTCCTGAGAAAAGAAGGGAAATGTTGGCTGACATCAGGGAAAATGGCAGTATAAGGTCTTTTAAAAATGTCTGCCTGTGTGAAAGCAGTTCTGCACACATCCTCCATCAACACTTGTTATTTTCCTTCGGTTGTAGCCATCCTCGTGGGTGTGAGATGGTATCTCATGGTCATTTTGATGTGTCTTTCCCTGATGGCTAATAATGCTGAGCTTCTTTTCGTCTGTTTATTGGCCATTTGTATATCTTTGGAGAAATTTCTATTTACTCTAACCTTTTGAATCCACTCCAATAATAGTTTTGCTCACAGCACTCCACCCAAATCTTCCTTGATATAGCCACGTTTTACTTCAAGAATACTTTCTTGTCCTCCCTTTCCTAGGATGACCCACAGCATTCTGTCCCATAAACACTTTCTTTCCTCAGCATCAAGGACAGACAACTCTTCTGGGATTTCCTCCCTCCTCACTGACTCTCCTTTTCTGTCACCGTTGTCATCTCTGGACATAAGGTGGTCCGCATCACTCAGTGGTTGAATTTCTTCTGTTCTCTGTACTCATGCCCTTGAAGACCTCATGCAGCTCATGGTCTTAAATCCTGTCTTTATGCTGGGAACTCCCAAATTTATATCTCCAGTCAGACCTCCCCTCTGATCTCCTGTCCAGTGCCTACTCCACATGTCCATTTTGATGTTTAGCACCTAACTTGTCCCCAACTGAATTCTTCATCCTCTCTTCAGACCTGCCCTTCCACACCCTTCCCCATCCAGACAAAGTCAACTTCAATGAACTTCTAATTGCTCAGGCAAAAAATTTCAGCATCACCCCTGGGTCCTCTCTTTCATACCCCAAAGTCCATCAGCAAATCCTGGCAGCTCTATCTTCAAAACGTATCCCAAATTCTTGAGAAAATTCTCAAGAAAACTGAAAAAATTATAGGGCAGTCATTAAAAATAACATGCAGACATTTTATGATCAAAACATAGAGTGGAAAGGTGGCATGCAAGTCCTATGTGCAATGTGATTCCAATAATGTAAAATATGCTTTGAATAAGGATTTGAAAGTCATAGAACTATATCCTAAAAAAGAGATATTTTCATATTGTCCCATATTTTTCTTTGAAAATATTTATCCAGCTATAAAACTGCTGGGAAGATTTCAGTGTTTATAATATTGACAGAGAGATGCCTAGGTGGCTCTGCCTTCGGCTCAGGTCATGATCCCAGGTCCTGGGATTGAGTCCCACATCAGGCTCCCTGCTCAGCAGGGAGTCTGCTTCTGCCCTCTCCCACTGCCCCTCCCCCTGCTTATGCTCTCTCTCTCTTTCTCAAAGAAATAAATAAAATCTTAAAAAAAAAATAAAGAGGACAATCACCCAAGGGGAATAAAAAGGCAGCTTCTAAAGAGGTAGATTTCTCTTTTCTGACAAGTTGAAAGAAACTGGGTTGAAGGAACCTTTGTCAGAACATACCACATTGGATCTTCTCTCCAAGGCCACCATCAGAGTCAAGTTCATGGCTGGGACTTTGTGGGATTAGTGAAATTTAGGGGCACCTGGGTGGCTCAGTCGATTAAGTGTCTACCTTCGGCTCAGGTCATGATCCCAGGGTCCTGGAATCCAGTCCCACATCAGCCTCCCTGCTCTTGCAGGGGTCGGCTTCTCCCTCTCCCTTTGCCCTTCCCTGCTTATGCTCTGTCTCATTCTCTCTCTCTCTCAAATAAATAAATAGAATATTTTAAAAATATGTAATATTGACAGATGTTTGTAGAGTACAGTAGCATTTTAAATAGTTCTGTGACATAAGTAGGAAAAGGCACTCATTTTTGGAGACCTACTTGTACCATATGCTTTGCAAATTGTTTTGCAATATACTGTCTCATTTAATTCTCTGACTCTTCTACTTAAAAAAAAAGATTTATTTATTTTGAGAGAGAGGGGAGAGGAGCAGAGAGAGAGGAAGAGAGAGGATCCCAAGCATGGAGCCCAACATGGGGCTCAGTCCCACAACACTGAGATCATGACCTGAGCCAAAACCAAGAGTCAGACTCCCAACCGACTGAGCCACCCAGGCACCCTTCTGACCCTTTTAAAAAACACAGCTTTATTAAGGTATAATTGACATACAATAAATGTTTAAAATGTCTAATATGTAATTTGATGAGTATTGACATATGTATATATCTGTGAAATCGTTACCAGATCAATGTTGTGGGCATATCCACCACCTCAAAAGTTTCCTTGAACACCTTTGTAATTCTTTCCTCTTGCCTCTCCCTGCTTCTTGGCTCCCGCAGCAACCACTGATCTACTTTCTGTCACTATAGATTAGTTTGCATTTTTTAGAGTTTTATATGGAATTATAACATTATGTACTCTTGTCTGGCTTCTTCCAAACAATCTTTTTAGGTCTTATTGACATCTTATGGTTGAAGAAATAGATTCATAGAAGTTATGAAACTTTCCTAAAATCATGCAGCAATAAGAGATGCCCCTGGACTTCCCATCCATTTCTGCCTGTCACCTCAATGTGCTCAAAGTAAAGCCCCACATCGTTCAATTAATTGTCAAAAATTACAATACCAGTAAGTGGCCAAGGTAGGACAGAAACCCACTATGCCACATGTCTCTCAGTTATTTATGTGGCTATTGGAAGGACATTATGACAACTTTTAGATTTCTTTTTTTTTTTAAAGATTTTATTTATTTTTCCTGAAAGCGAGAGAGAGAGAGAGAGCGAACACAAGTAGACAGAGCAGCAGAGAGAGGGAGGGAGAAGCAGACTCCTGACTGAGCAGAGAGCCCGATGGGGGTTCCATCCCAGGACCCTGGGATCATCACCTGAGCCGAAGGCAGATGCCCAACCATCTGAGCCACCCAGGCGCCCTGAAATTTCTTTTTTTTTTTAGATTATTTATTTATTTATTTGTCAGAGAGAGACAGCAAGCGAGCACAAGAAAGGGAGTGGCAGGCCGAGAGAGAAGCAGGCTCCTCACTGAGCAGGGAGCCCGATGTGGGACTGGATCCCAGGACCCTGAGATCATGACTTGAGCTGAAGACAGACGCTTAACCGTCTGAGCCACCCAGGTGCCCCTAGATTTCACTAATCCCACAAAGTCCCAGCCATGAACTTGACTTTGATGGTGGCCTTGGAGAGAAGATCCAATGTGGTATGTTCTGACAAAGCTTCCTTCAACCCAGTTTCTTTCAACTTTTGATTCCCCTTGGGTGATTGTCTCATTAAGATTTTATTTACTAGAGAGAGAGAAAGTGAGCACGTGAGAAAGCACAAGCAGGGGGAGGGGCAGAGGGAGAGGGAGAAGCGGACTCCCTGCTGAGCAAGGAGCCCAATGCGGGACTGGATCCCAGGACCCTGGGATCATGACCTGAGCCCAAGGCAGACGCTTAACCGAATGAGCCACCCAGGCGCCCCTGATTGTCCTCTTTAGCAAAACACCTGAACTGTGGTTAAGGAGAACTGCTGGTAGTTAGGGTTCCTTCTGTTCTTCCGTTCTCTGCTCTTTCTCCTCTCCCTTCCTTCCTTCATTCCTTTCCCCTTTGCCCTTCAGTTATCTCTTTTAAAGATTCATTTGCAATTTATCCTCATTGTCGCTTTTGTTACCACTGCTTTATGATCTAGGTGGCCTAGACTGCCAGAATAATGCACGGCATCAGAGCAAAATGCTTGGTTTGTGATTTCCAAAACTGCCACGTTGTTATAGCTTGATTTCCAATTAATACATTTACGAGGCTTATATGATGCCTTTCTATCTCAGAGATCACGTAAGTTTTACCTTGAACACCTTTTCAGTATCTGCAAAGTGTAATTAGTGCCTTTGGAATTGTTTACATATTGAAAAGAAACAAGTTTATAAAGATGGAAACAGTTTACAAGCAGTAAGATGACACCCTGAAAAAAGTATTAAAATTATTGAATGCTTGTCAGAAAGGTGAGGAAAAGACCTTTATAGTCTTTTAAATCATCTGTTTAAAAAATGATTTTAATTGTGTGCAACTATTGTATTTTATGTGTGTGAAGTTAAATGTCAGAAACCATATGTTTCAACAAAATATCTGAAGATCTCAGCAAGCTAACCTATGAAAAATAATGTTCCATATCCACTGGGGCAAGGTTTTTAAGGAAATACAAGGAGCTGTGGCAGCAACTCCCATATCACAAATGCAAGCTGAAATACTCCGGGGACCACATGTCAATATGAACGTTAATTGGTACATGAGACTGACTTCTAAAACAGCAAGCTGGAAAGGAATCGAAATCATCTTTAGAGACTGGCTACACATGCCTCAAATCCTTGGATTTAATGCCCAGCAGCTCAGCAGAGTAGGAAGACAGTAGGAAACGATTCTTTAAATGATGCTGTTGATAAGGGAGGGACAAGTTAACCTCCATCCTTTCTCCTAAACAATTCCAGGTTGGGGGCGCCTGGGTGGCTCAGTGGGTTAAGCGTGTGCCTTCGGCTCAGGTCATGATCCCAGGGTCCTGGGATCGAGCCTTGCTTTGGGCTTCCTGCTCAGCGGGGAGCCTGTTCTTCCCTCTTTCTCTGCCCCTCTCCCCGCTTGTTCTCTCTCTTTCTCAAAATAAATAAATAAAATCTTTAAAAAAAATTCCAAGTTGTAGATTTGAGTTTGTATTTATGAGAGCCTGAAATAGCATTTAAGTCTGTTTTTTTAGAGTCAGACTAACTGTATACATGAAACCTGGCAAAATTTTAATAAAGAAATAAAATATTTCTTCTATGAAGAAATTCTTCATGACTTCTATGCTTGTGGAACTTGATTGTTCTCATCTCTGATATTTTCAAGCTTATCTTCTGTTCATTTTTATGTAGCAGGCCAGGCCTAAGAGGTACATAGGGCAAAATTGATGTCGGTGATGAGAGAGAACTAAATATAGCATGGTAAAGAAGTCAAAGGTTCCAGTTTAAAATATCCAATTGAAAACATGAAATCCAGAGGACAAAAAAGTATAAAATGAACATTAGGGTAAAAGGTGGGAAATGAAATGTTCTAATTCAGGCCAGATTCCAATTCTTTTGACTTCAGCGGTGTTTTATTCTAGAGATACCTGGATCTCTCTATTTTTATATGTCCTACATTCTATGAGCACAGAGAGTGGAGAAGACACAGAATGTGCCAAGATGAGGATACCCACATATTTTCCAATTACCTTGGCAGAGTTACATCACCTCTCTGAACTTTTCCTGTATGTAAAATGAGGCTGCTCACAGTGCCCTGGGGGATTGCGTTCATATATTAAGTGCTTAGCAAATAGAAAGCCCTCAGACATGCTAGTTATTATCAGGAGAAGGACTAAAAACATAAAATGGTGCCATGGAAGTCTGAGTTCTCACCTTTTCTTGCATTGGTCTATAGGATGGAGCCTGTTTTTGTCTCTCGTTCAAAGTAGCCAACACTGTCTGCCACTGCTCATCAAACTGGACTCAAATACCACTTACGGCAGAAGAACCTTGAACTCTGAGAGCCCTTAGTTGCCTGCCTCAGGAGAGATGTGCCTTTTGAGATGATACGTTTCAGCTAAATAGTGGTTTTTGTCCATTTTGTACTTTCCTTCATAAGAGAGGTGCATTTGTTCTAATACAAAGTATTTCTCTGGGGCGCCTGAGTGGCTCAGTTGGTTAAGTGTCCCACTCTTGGTTTCGGCTCAAGTCATGATCTCAAGGCTGTGAGATCGAACCCAGGGTCAGGCTCCATGCTCAGCACTGAGTCTGCTTAAGATTCACTCCCCCTCCTCTCCCTCCTCCTCAGCTCCTCCACCTGCTTGCACTCTCTCGCTCTCTCAAATATAATATAATATAATATAATATAATATAATATAATATAATATAATATAATATAATATAATATATAATAAATATAATACAATATAATATGATAAAATAAAATATTTCCCCCATGTTTTCTAGCACACTGTCACTCCAGAAGTATTTCTAAGTACTCCTGAAATGTGGTTGCATGTTCCCAGGGTGTGAAAAACCCAGTTTGAGAAACAGACTTGCTCCCAGCTCTTAGGATCTCTTTAGTTCGGAAGAATCAGTGAAAGGAGATCCTTTGTCCCAAGCAGGTAATTGTCCTCTCTGAGGACCTGTAACTAGCATGGTTTTCACTTTTCTGGAGCTGCCTCCTCTCTCATGGGTATTCCCTTATTGCTGGTTGTCTCCAGTTTTAAAGAAGCGGAGCTAGAGAGAGGAATTCAGTGCACTGTGATTTATTGATGGTAAAGCCTTATATCCAGGAAAAGCCTTAAAGGGAGGGAAGGAAGTAAAATAAAGGAGGGGAAAGAGCCAAGCGGGGATGTGGTTTCAGGTCAAGTCTGACCTTGGCCTGATCCACTGGGGAAAAGCATGAACCTCCCTGCAGAATTGTCCTTCCTTTGAGACAAGGCAGCAGCCTCTGTACCCCAGAGTCTGTCACTTGTTGGCTGTGCTTTCTTGGTGGCCTATTTGAACGCTCTGTCAGGCTAGTGGCTTCCAGGTGGGGTGGTTGGAGACCCAATCAGTGGATCCCTCGCTCTTGAGCTCATCCCACATCTCCTTGACTGTAAAGTGGGTCTCCTCGCTTTGTGTGTTCCCCTGGCAGGAGGAATCCAACAGAAAGTCCTCGGATAGTAAAGCAGGATGAAGCCCTGTAGACAGGAGAGGCAAAGGCATGCCAGTGATACATGGCTGTTTCTATGAAGATGAGCTGCTGGTGCTCTCAGGATGGAAGAGATCCAATATAGTCAACAAGCTGCCACATGGCTGGTGCCATCTCAAGGGTGTGGTGCCATATCAAGGGCTCATCAAGGCCTTCAAGGTGCTAGCTACCTCATGGTCATCTGGCCTGATCAACACAGTATTGTCACTGCAAGGGATCAATGTGAGGCTCTGTAGGATGTCCAGAAATTGCAGATCTCTTAAGACTACATTAGGATGGAACGTGAGAAAGGAAACACAACTCTGAGGCAAGACCATAAATATATACTGTTGCCAATTCCATGGGAGAACAAAGTGTTTCTGCCCTTCCTTTTGGATTGGAAATGGAAAAGTATCAAATCAGTGGCTGCATGCCATGTAACAGGGGCCATATTAATCTGCTCTAACAAGGATCTCACTCCTGACAGGTAGATATGGTAAAGCTACTGCTTGTGGTCTGTTGTCCTCTTCCAGGATCCGTCTGGCCTCTCTTGAGAGCAACCCCTGGTATCACTACCATGCATCCCCACATGCTGTCGCAGGAGCCTTGTTCCTAGGGACTCGGTCAATGAGTCTGGGATTGAAAACTGAATCATGTCCTGAACCAGGCAAGGAATTATAACTTCTCATTGGGGTACCCTCTCTTAGTCTCGTGGTCTTTCATCCTTGATTTCTTCTATTCGAAAGTGGTATCCTCATCAATTGTTCATCTGTTTTGCCCCTGGGGACATCATGTTCTACTATCTCAATACACCTCTGCAAGTCAGGCTGTCTATTCATTGCCAACCTGACCTTGTTGATTATTATAATTGCAACACTTGGCTATATACATAGGAGTAGAATTGCTGGATTAAATGATAATTCTATGTTTAACTTTTTGATAAACTGCCAGACTGTTTTCCAAAGTGGCTGCATCATTTTGCATTCCCACCAGCAGGGAATGAGGATTCCAATTTCTCCATGTCTTCCCCAGCCCTTGCTTTTCTCCTTTTGATTCTAGCCACCTTAGTGGGTATCTAATTGTGGTTTTGATTTGCATTTCCCTAAAGGCTAATGATGTTACTTATCTTTCAAGTGTGATTTGGCCATTGTAGATCTTCTGGTAAGATACATCTATTTGGATCTTTTTGCCCATTTTAAAAATTGAGTTACTTGTGTTTTTATTATTGAGTTGTATGAGTTCTTTGTATATTCTCGATACAAGTCCATCATCAGATGTATGATTTACAAATACTTTCTCCCATTCTGGGGGTTATCTTTCCATGAGGTCATCTAGCAGGACCCTCACTTCAACATCTGCTTACCGAGTACTGAGTACCTGGTAGATGATAACACTCTAGATGTCAGGAATTTGCAGATCAGTAAGGCATGTTTTCCACCTGCAGGAAAGGTGAAGCAGCACAGAATTGAGACACCTGGATCAGCTCCTGGTTCTCCTCAGCCCTCTGGCCACTCCTCATCTCTCCACCCTTTTCAGTTGCCCCAGAGCTCAGTCCTGAACTCTTCTCTTTTCTAATTATTCTCATTCCCCTAATGATCTTATCCATCGGTAAACAAATGATCCCCAAATGTGTATCTCTACCTCAGGGTCCCTCTGCATGCCAGACTCGTCTATACGGTTGCCCAGGTGATGTATCCCCCTGTATATCTAATAGACATCACAAAGTTAAGGGACTAAATCTGAACTTCCATTATTACTCTCAAAATTTGTTCTGCCCCTAGCCATCTGTGTCATTAAATGGCAATCCTGTTCTTCATCATTCAAGTCAAGAACCTTACAGTCATCTTTGACTCCTCTTTTTCTTTCACACCCAACATTCTTCTTGACAGCAAATTCTAAAATCTCTACATTCAAAATATATCCAGATTATTTTTTTTCTTTTTCTCCCCCCCCTTTTTTTAAAAGATCTTACCTCTTTATTTGACACGGAGAGAGAGCACAACCTGGGAGAGCAGGAGATGGAGAAGCAGGCTCCCTGCTTGGCAGGGAGCCTGACGTGGGGCTCGATCCCAGGACCCCGGGACCATGACCCAAGCTGAAAGCAGACGCCCAACCGAGTGACCCAGGTGCCCCAAAATATATCCAGATTCTAACGACTTGTCACCACCTGACTCAGGGCTAACAGCTGGGTTTTAGTCAATAGCATCTCTCATCTGGATTATTGCATTGGCCTTTTAATTCATCTTCCTACTTCTGCCCTTATCTGCCTCCTACAGTCTATTCTTAACATAGCAGCATGAGTGAATTCATTTAAAATGTCAGATCATGTCACTCTGCTTATAACCCTCCCATGGCTTTCTATCTTAAGCAGAGAAAAAGTTGAAGCTCCTGTAGTATTCTATGAGGCCATACATGACCTTGTCTCTCTCCCCTTACCTCTGTATCTCATTTCCTCCTAGTCTCCCCTTCACTAACACCACTCAGCTACACTACTTCCTCAGTCATGTTCATGCCCCGGGCCTTTGCACTTGCTGTTCTCTTTGTCTGGAATACTCTTCTTGAGGTAGCCTTATGACCACACCCTTACCTTTCTCAGGCCCTGGCTCAAATATCTTTGTATCTATCAGGGTTCATTCAGGGAAGCAAAGCCACTGTGAGTTTTGTGGGACAAGGGATTTATTATAGGAATTAGATCATACATAGCTGTGGGGCCAGCTGGGGACATAGAAGTCTGGAATGGTGATATTCACTAGCCAATTCTCCTGAAGCACTGATGCAAGACAGAGCTTGCTGGGAAATCTGAGAAGCCAAGAACATTCAGCCACTAAAGTAGACCACGAAGAGGGTAGTTTATGGAGAGATCTATGGAAATCTGTTTCTTCTGTGTAGTTATAGCCTCTGTGAGTTAGCAGTCAAGTATCTGGTGGTGGGCCTGGGGTCACTCTTGGCTGCTCTTCTAAACATATTTAATTTTCAAATAAAGACAAGAGCAAAAACATGCTTCTACTTAACATGATGTAACTATTTCTCAAGCAGCTCATAATGCAAAATTCTACTTTATCAATAATAGAGTTATGGATACATTCATTTTGTAGCTGAGTTAAGCCCCTCTTTGATATTCTGTAATATAAATCCTAAAATTTAAGGTTGACTGCTATTAACACATTATGTTAGATAGTAGGAAAATGGGACAGAGAAAAAGAAAATATATACACAGATACATTCCTATCAAAGTAAGAAAGAAATGTTCATAACCACTATAGTCCTTGTTTCTGCAACTGATCATTTGATCATCATTCATATTTATGACTTCCTTCTTCTATTCCCATAGGCCTTCTTGGCTGTCAGCATGGATTGAGATGAGAGAAGGCACTATAGCAAGAATGGATGTCATAGGGGTGAGTCATTTGCTCACATGACTTACTTATGCCTTCAGGATCTGCCAGAGGCCCGTCTTGACCACTTCCATTTAAAGATGGAGGACTGCTGGGCACATCCAGCTCTATGGCTTGATGGTCAGCCAATACCCAGAGCACTATGGGAGCTTTAGTTTGAATAGTTCAGTCTTTGCTAGGGCCCAACACCAAGCTAGAAGCTGTTTCTCAAAAAGGAGGATAGTTCTATTTAGAGGGTGGCATAGCTTTGCTCAAATTCTTAACAGTCTGAACTGAGGAGCCAGCCAGTGGCTCCATACCACATCCCTATCGGTCACAGACACTTTGATCACCAGGAGATTTACTGGGCCAGACAGCCCAGACGGCCATGCAGCTTTCATTGGCAGCCTGGACCCACTGGAGAGTCATCTTTTTCTCTGTACTCCAACCAAAATGGGGAATCCTTTGGGTTGTTGGGTAAATGGGTCAAAGCAGCAGTCCTAAATATGTATATTGCCTCCCAAACACCCTAACAACATAAGGTATTCTACTTTTTCCTATTGATAAGCAACTTGTCCTTACCCTTGGAAGGGATATTTTGATGTGGCCCATGCTCTGGACTCCTAGAAATTTCATTGAGGTGGTAGGTACCCAAATTTTTGTGTTTTATATCCCACCATCCGGCCCTGTGTGTCTATCCGAGGTGTCTAGGGTGGTTGCTATTTCTCTGCTTGCCCACAGATTCACTCCATGTGAAATCATACTCATACCCTTTCAGTGCAGATTAGTCAAGTCCAAACCTCCTTCACTTTCTGCACCCTCCCCCACAAAACTCTAAGTCCCAGGAACTCCGAACTTATCATTCTCTAAAGAGGCAGTGCCCTTGCAGGTCTCCGGATATTGATTGTACTCTCACTACCGGATGGCTATTTCCTCTCTCCTCTTAGTAAATTTCTGCTCTTCCTTTAAGATAGAAATAAAATATCTCCTCTGTGAAGCCTATCACTCATTCCTCTCCACTGTACTCCTATAACCCTCGATTATGCATCTATCGTGTCGTATGAGAATTACCTGCTTCCAGGTAAAGACTCCACAGCAGAGTCTGCCCTACTTCTCTTCCTAACCTCTGATCTTGGCATGCTTCACTGCATCAGTTAGAGCTGAGTAAATGTGCACTGAATTAATTAAGCTTCCTTTCTAGCGGACTGTCTTCAAAGTGGCTGTGATCAGCACAGTGCTGAGCTATCTTTACTATTCATTATTTTGAATAATTAATATGCTAAATTTTCTTCTCATATGCTAATTTTATAATTGCATTTATTACATGTTTTATAGATGATACATGGGAATGAGACCCCCACAGTCCTATTCCCATAAAAATTGGAAATAAAAATTTACCTGATAAACAAGGAAAAAAAATCCACATATAGTGGATGTAATTCATCTTATGTTGGAAGAAGGCCAAGATATTTTCTGGAAATGTGTGACTGAGGAATGGGTTTGTCCAAAACTTCAGTTTAGGCCTCCAACAGGTTAAATAAAGGAGACAGGATTGGAATTTGATTATGATCAATATGATCCTAGTATCCTAAATAATGGATGTGAGAAACCACCGTCTAGCACTGACACGGAAGCCCCAAGAGCCAGAAGCTGGCAGGTTCCTTTCCAGCCCCACCCAGGAGTACAGCCCGACCCCTAAATGGGAGTCCTCCAGCGCAGCCGCCAACACATGGGTGCGGCAGGCTGTCAGAACCTCAGATCATTCTGCTTTTGGTGTCACACCATACTCACCCTTAGTCTGATTCTACTGGATCCAGCAAATGCCCTTCTGTTTGCAATTTGGCTTCTACCACAGTATACAGGATGTGATAGTTGTAGTTCTTACTATAAGTTAATAAGGAAGCTGTGAGTGTTGTGAGTATGAGTTATTCTGACCAAATCAAGTCTCTGGGACTAGAAGCTGAGACTCTGACCCAGTTTTGGCAGCCAGCCTCCCTTTACCCCAGTACCTGACCTCCTTCTATACTTTCTCTCAAACCCACAGGTGTGACCACCTCCTAAGCATTCGTATCTGCTTCTTAGTGGGCTCCCTTAGGACTCATACAGTACCCTACTATGTTGCTTTCTTTTAAAAATAACCATCTTGAAGGCACCTGGGTGGCTCAATTTGTTAAGCATCTGACTATTGATTTCGGCTCAGGTCATGATCTCAGGGTCATGAGATCAAGCCCTTCACGTAGGGCTGTGTGCCTCAGATTCTCTCCCTTTCCTCTCCCTCTGCCCCTCCCTCTGCTCTTGCGTTCACATGTGCTCGCTCTCTCTCAAATAAATAATAAATAAATCTTAAAAAATAAAAATAAAAATATCCATCTTTGTCTCTAGATCAGTGTTCTTCAAACATTTTTGGTTAGCGTGGACCATAAACAATGTACCCACCTCACACATTTTTTAATTGACATACAAAATTTTTTATCATAAGCTTAAATCAGTGCAAAGCTTAAATCTGGTGCATTAGACATATTGATAAAGTTTTGCTCTTTTAAATGTATCCAGTGGCTGGGGTGCCTGGGTGGCTCAGTCGTTGAGCGTCTGCCTTCGGCTCAGGTCATGATCGCAGGGTCCGGGGATTGAGTCCCATATCGGGCTCCCTGCTTGGCAGGAAGCCTGCTTCTTCCTCTCCCACTCCCCCTGCTTGTGTTCCTGCTCTTGCTGTCTCACTGTCAAATAAATAAATAAAATATCTTTAAAATCAATCAGTCACTCAATCCAGTGGAAATAAATACCATAACAATTTGATACTCACTACCATGTATTTTAAAATACTTAGACCAGCTGCTCATTAACGTTTTACATTGTTCCTTTTTGCTCTTTATCTCATATTTCTTTTTTTTTTAAAGATTTTATTTATTTGAGAGAGAGAGAAAGAGAGAGTGAGGGAGAGAGAGCATGAGGGGGGTAGGGTCAGAGGGAGAAGCAGACTCCCCACTGAGTGGGGAGCCTGATTGGGGACTCGATCCCAGGATCATGACCTGAGCTGAAGGCAGTTGCCCAACCAACTGAGCCACCCAGGCTCATAATTCAATTCCATTTCTCCCAGAAAATTTCATCCTAATATAATATATTTTAATGCCTGAAAGTCTTTTATTTATCATTCTAGCATAACTCTCTGCACTATAGAAATTCAATTTTATTCTTATTTCTTGTGATCGAAGTCTTTAAATTTAAAAGTACCTTCTAGTTTGAGTTTCTATTATTATCAGCACATTATTAATCAAAATATCATAAATATGTCACAAATTTTATGGGTAATTATTAAACTCAAAAAGCAAATTTTTTGGAAGTATATATCTTAAGATGAATAAAGCTGCATTTAAAAAAATGGATGAATGAAGGGACTCCTACTTCTAGAAGGTTTATAATGGTAATAATAATAATAATAGTAGGGGCTATAACGACTGGGTGGCTCAGTCATTAAGCGTCTGCCTTTGGCTCAGGTCATGATCCCAGGTCCTGAGATCGAGCCCCACATCGGGCTCCCTGCTCCGCGGGAAGCCTGCTTCTCCCCCTCCCACTACCCCCGCTTGTGTTCCCTCTCTCACTGTGTCTCTCTCTGTCAAATAAATAAATAAAAAATCTTTAAAAAAATAATAATAATAATAGTAAACTTTCTTTTCCTACTGTTGAGACAGGGCTTAATATCAATTTCGTTTCTATTTTCAGTGTTATAGTTCTGAGAAAGCTTGTTCACATAAAAAAATAGATGGGAATAGAAAGAATTTTGTTGTAGCTCTGTCCCTACATTTTTTTGCACTCCATCTAAGTTATATTCCAAAAATCATACAAATATTATTATTTCCCTTACAGAAATGGCTGTGAGGACTCGAGAGTCCAAGCCTCTCTGTTCGTCATGGAGTTCCCACTTTAATGTCTGGAGCCTGGTTAAAAGAATTTACCCACTTTAATTCTTTTCTTTCTTTTTTTCAATATTTTATTTATTTATTTATTTATTTATTTATTTATTTATTTATTTATTTATATCAGAGAGAGAGAAAGAGAGAGAGAGAGAGTGAGAGTGAGTGGGAGCACGCTAGCAGGGGGAGCGGCAGGAGCAAGGAGCCTGATGCGGGACTCAATCCCAGGATCCTGGGATTACGACCTGAGCTGAAGGAAGACGCTTAACTGACTGAGCCATCCAGGCATCCTTTTTTTTTTTTCTTTTTGAATTAATTTCTTCTAATTTCTGTCCGTGTTTTCTCCAGTCTAAGAGAATTGGACAGATCTGTAGGTCACCGTCACCAAATAGTGAGTCGTTTAGTAGCTCGAGGGTATAGAAGCTGTTTTCTACACGTTTAGCAAATGCAATTTGTGTGTGTCATCAATGTATTACCACAGAAAAGGACAATAATATTTTGCAAGTTCTTTTCAGACTTTGTCTTTGATACCTTTGACAATCTCTAAAGTTTTGAAATACTACTTTATGGTAGTAAAATTTTTCCTGTACAATGTTTATCTATACATAAAGGTGTTTATATGGAGTGGACGGGTGTGTTGGTTTCCTAGGGCCAAGGTAACAAAATACTACAAACTGGTAGAAACAACAGAAATTTATTCCCCTCAAGATTCTGGGGGCTGAAAATCCAAATTCAAGGTGTCAACAGAGTTGATTCTTCCTGAGGGCTTGCGGAAGACTCTGTTCTAGGTCTCTTTCCTAGCTTCTGCTGACAGACAGAATTCTTGGGGTTTTGGGCTCCTAGATGCATCTGTTCCATCTTCACCTCCATCTGCATGTGGCATTCTCCCCATGTCTCCGCATTTTTACATGGCTGTCTTCTTAGAAGGACATCAACCATCATGGTTTAGGGGCCTACCTACACCAATATGACCTCATCTTAACTAATTCTATCTATAATGACCCTATTTCCAAATAAGGTTGCATTCTGAGGTACTGGGTTAGGATTTCGACTTACCTTTTTGGGGAGGGGACACAGTTCGACCCATAACAGTGGGTCAGAGATGAGCCTGATAATGGCTTGTGTTTTTTATAATACTCTGATGGTTGAACTGTGTTGGAACAGCCCGTCAAAAAGCACAATCACCAAATCATTGCCTAGAACACAGTGGGTACTCAGATATGTTTATTAAATGAATGTTGCCACTGAGGAGATCCAGACCAAAAGACAAGGACCTCACTTACTGGGGGTCCTTGACCTCGCCCTGGTCAATGAGTCCGATCATGACTTCTTGCCGCATAGAAATTGGGCATTAGGCAGTTCTGAGGATGAGGGAAACCTCTCCTGCTCCCCAGTTATTGAGATACATAAGCCAGTTAGGAGAATGGGGGCCATTTGGGCAGAAATTATTTCCATTCTACTGAAAAGTTTCAAAAAGAAAATGTTTATCCTTAAAGTTTCATTTCAGATGAAATCATGTTTTAGACTTTTGGATAGCTTTTAGGACAAGGCAATTGAGAGGAAAACAACACATATTCCAAAATGATAATAATAGGCATTATCAGGTTTTAGTACATTCCAAAATTAACAAATTCCTCATAATTAATTGATATTTGTATTGCATTTACTTCATATGTGTTTGCTTTTGAAAGAGTATCCTCTGGATCTCCTTCTGTTTAAGCCTTACTTTTCTTTGTTGTTGTTGTTTTTTTTGTTGTATATATTTCTTACTTTTCCTGTATCTTTATGCCTACTTTCTAGGCTACCTCTTTAACTTACATGTATATTATGCTGTAAACATGTGTAAAATGTGTGATATTCCTATCCGCTCTACTTTAAATTTCTGTAATGAGAAACCCATATAACACTGTATGTTAACTAACTGGAATTAAAATAAAAAATTAAAAAAATAAATGTCTAATGAATACTAAAGAAGGCAGGGACAAAATAATTGTTGCTCAGTAATGAGGTGGTTCATATTAAAGGTGATCTTTATGAACTTCTCAGCTTTGTATCTCATTGCATATGCCTTTGACATCCATTCATTTTTTTAATGTGTATTTGTTTTCTATTTTGTTGTTTTTTAAATGGTGAAAACAGGACCCAATGCATTTGTTTTCTGATGATCCTAATCCAACAGGAACTTGGCCACTCTACCATATTTCATGTCTAGTGTTGGTTTTCTTTATTGCAAGCTCTGCCAACTTTTGGTGGTTTCTGTTTCAGGTCAACTGACACACTAGGGAAGAGTCTTAAAGGCTAATAATAATCCCTCCTTTATGAATTTAGTTCTAGGCTAAAACTGGCTAGAGCCAGTTTATTTATTTTTCTTAAAGATTTTACTTATTTGCAAGAGAGAATGAGAGAGACAGAGAGCATGAGAGGGAGGAGGGCCAGAAGGAGAAGCAGACTCCCTGCCGAGCAGGGAGCCCGATTTGGGACACGATCCCGGGACTCCAGGATCATGACCTGAGCCGAAGGCAGTCTCCCAACCAACTGAGGCACCCAGGCGCCCATAGAGCCAGTTTATAAACTGTTAGCTTTGGAAAATACCTTAAGAACTAGTAATAGGGTTCAACAAAATGTTTTACGCACTAAGGTGTCATAGAGGTCACAATTCTTCATAAAAAAGAAAAGGTTTTAAGACTGTGCATAACCATCCTGGAGTAGATGGGTTATCAGGGAGTAGCAAACAACCCCCCAATCTCTGTGGCTTCAAACAGCAATGGTTTGCTAGCAGCTCACACTGCATGTCCACAGAAGGTCAAGGGGGAGACTCTGCTTCTGGTAGTCCCCCAAGGGATCCAGGCTGATATCACCTGGGCATGAGCAAAAGGCATACTGGCTCTTAAAGTTTCCACTTGGCAATGACACACATCATTTCCGCTCATAATTTGTTGGACAATGCAAGCCATATAGTCATGCTTGAATTAAAAGGGAGTGGGAAATGCAATTCTACCACATTTCCAGGAAGAGGAGAACTGGAATATTTTTGGACAGGCTTAACCTCTACCATGCCCTGAATGACAGATAGGTATCTAAAAGCAAAAGCAATTCTGGTTATTGGCAATATTCCAATAATACCACAGAAAAGGGACCTCAATGTTTGGTCAGACTTTGGAGATGTGTAGTAGCTTCTCAAATGTCTTTCTTCTGCTTCACTATAGTCTTGACAGATTTTCCATTATCTGATATTTTATATTCACTTTTTCTGTGTGAACTATGTGATGATTTATAGGCCATCTAAAACTTCTTCTATTTCAATATTCTTTTAACATTATTTCTGAAAATTACATAGCTAATGAGTTCTCTAGTCTAGTTTCTACCTTCATTTTTGATTTCTCTCCACCCACATCTACAATTACCCGGAGAACTACATAGAACTCAGTTCTGCCACTCAGTTGTGTATATTTAGATAAATTATTTAACCTACAGCTCCAAGATTCAACTGTCCTGCCTATGAAGTAAAATAATAATCGCTCTTACCTCTTAGGGTATTTTGAGTATTAAATGAGGTGATGTTTGTAAACACTACGTAATGCGGATATTAGCTAAATCTTATACAGTGCTTGTTAGATGTCAGCCCTTTCTAAGTGATCCGTATTATATGACCCATTTAATTCTCACAACAACTCTATGTGGTAACTAGTACCATTACCCTCATTTTATAGATAAGGGCACTGAAGCACAGAGAGTTAAATAACTTGCCCAGAGGCACATAACCAATAAATGGTAGAACACAATGGGAACAACAGGCAGTCTGTGCCAAAGACCCTGCTCTTAATTTCTGTGTTCAGCGGAGTGTGTGGAACATAGTAAATGCTCAAAATATTTCACTTGTTTTTTTTAATGAACATTATTATTATCACTTGTTTAAAATGAAGCTCTATAGTTTTCTCATGGAAAAAGTTAAAACCTCTTCTCTCATAAACAATGCGATATTTGATAAAAATGCATGAATTTTGGGGGCCTGGGTGGCTCAGTCAGTTAAGCATCTAACTCTTGATTTCGGCTCATGTCATGATCTCAGGGTCATGGGATCGAGCCCCGTGTCGGGCTATGTGCTCAGTCGGGAGTCTGCTTGAGATTCTCTCTCCCTCTGCCTCTGCTCATGTTTGCTCACTCGCTCTCTCTCTAAAAATTAATAAATAAAATCCTTTTAAAAATTAAAAACTGCATGAATTCTTTTAATATTATTTACACAGAAATGAAAAATAAACCCCAAGAGACACCATGGCTTCTGTCTCGGTCTGTTCTGGTCTACCTTGTTTCCTCTCTCTCTTTCTCTCTCTTTCCTTACTTCCCATCTTTCTTTTGGATCACTTGCTGTAGGGGAATCCAGCTGCCATACCGTGAAGATACTCGGGCTGCTCACTTGGGGAGAAACTGAGGTCTCTGGCTAACAGTCAGTTAGAAACTGAGGACTACCAAAAATCATGTGAGCAAGTGTGGAAGCAGATCCTCCCCCAGTCCAGCCCTCCGGGGACTGTGGTCCCAACTAACAGTTTGACTGCAATCTCACGAGAGACCCTGGGAGACCCAACTAAGATGTTCCCAGATGCCTGCCCCCTCCAAAAGGTGAGATAATAAATGTGGTTTTTAGCCATAAGGGGTAATTTGTTACACAGCAACACATAGCTAAAACAGATATCAGTACCTGGAAGTGAGATGCTGCTATAACAAAAAACTAAAATGTGGAAAAGGCTATTTTTTTTTAGAAATTAAGTTCTTTGCCTTTCTGTATAAATTTTAAAATTAGCCTGCCAATTTTTGTGCACAAGTATGCTAGGATTATGGTTGAGATGGCATTGAATCTATAGAACAACATGGGGACCATTGCCACCTTACCAGTATTGATTCTTCCAATCCACAAACATGGCATATCTTTTCATTTAATTAGGTTTTCTTTAACTTTTCTTAGCAATATTTTGTAGTTTTAGGTAGATAGGTCTTACATGTCTTTCATTATTTTTATTCCTGATATATTGATGCTGTCATAAATGTTTTAAAATTTTTCCAGTAACTAGAACTACAATTTTTTTGATGCTATCATAATCTTAAATTTTTTTTCAATTGTTCATTGCTTGTAAATAGAAATTCAGTGAATTTTAAGCTTTGTTTTGGTTTGGTCTTTTAATGTTGGCCTTATATCTTGTGGCTTTTTTAAGTTTACTTTTTGGTTCTAGCAGCCTTATTTTAGATTGCATTGGATTGTCCATATACACCATCATGTCATTTACAAATAAAGACAGTTTTACATCTTCTTTTCTAATCTGATTTCCTTTAATATGTTTAATAAACACATGCACACACATATACATACATATACAACAACTTGTGTATGTATAGTTGGAGGCAATTTGCTAAAATTTTGTTAAAAGATTTTGCACATATATTCTCTGTACTTCTGTTTTCTTCTCTATGCTTATCTGGTTTGGTATCAAGTGATTCTGGCCTTATAAAATGACTTAGGAAGTTTTTCATCCTTTTTTATTTTAATGAGTTTATGTAGAAGTTTTATTATTTCTTCCTTTAAAGTTTCATAAAATTCATCAGTGGCTTGAAGCTTTCAATTTCTTTAAGGTATGTAGGGCTTTTCAGGTTTCCTTTTCCCTCTTGGGTGAGTTTTGACAACTTTTGTCTTTTAAGAAATTTGTCCATTTTCCCCAGGACATCAAATTTATTAGCATAAAGTTGTTAACAATATTTTTTTATTACTCTGATATTGGTAATTATAAGTTTTATTTTTCCTTCACCAATCTAACTAGAGACTTGACAATTTTACTGATTTGTTTCAAGGAACTAGCATTTACTTTCATTGACTTTCTCTATTATTTTTTCAATTTTTATTTCATTAATACTCTTTATTATTTCCTTTCTTCTACTTACTTTGGATTTAAATTGCTTTTTTTTTTTTAACATGAAAGTTTAGATTATTGATTTGAGTCCTTTACTTTTTTTTAAAGTAAATGCTGTAAATATTCCTTTAAACCCTTAGCTGCATCCCACAAATTTTGGTGTGTTGTATTTTCATTTTCATTCCATTCAAACTATTTTCTAATTTTCCCTGAGATTTCCCCTTTGGCCCGTAGATTATTTAGGGGTGCATTGTTTAATTTTCAAATATTTGGGGATTTTTCAGATATTATTTTTTTTTAAAGATTTATTTATTTATTTGAGAGACAGAGAGAGAGCGAGCACAAGTGGGAAGGACAGAGGGAGAGAGAATCTGAAGCAGACTCTGTGCTGAGCACACACTCTGTGTGATGCGGGGCCCAATCTCACAACCCTGAGATCACAACCTGAGTGGAAACCAAGTGTCTGCCGCTTTACTGACTGTGCCACCCAGGCACCCCCAGATATCATTCTTTTTTTTTAAATTTTATTTATTTATTTGACAGAGAGAGACACAGCGAGAGAGGGAACACAAGCAGGGGGAGTGGGAGAGGGAGAAGCAGGTCTCCCACCAAGCAGGGAGCCTGATGCGGGGCTCGATCCCAGGACCCTGGGATCATGACCTGAACCGAAGGCAGACGCTTAACGACTGAGCCACCCAGGTGTCCCCAGATATCATTCTTTATTGATTTCTTGTTTAACTCTATTATGATCAGATTGTGTATTCTGCTGTTGTTGGTCAGAATGTTCTATAAATGTCGATTACGTCAAATTGGTTGATAGTAGTGAAATCTATATCCATGCTGATTTTTTGTTCTGTGATTACTGAGAGAGAAGTGTTGAAGTCTCCATGTATAATTATGGATTTGTATATTTCTCTTTTCACTTCCATCAGTTTTTGCTTGTGTATTTTTTACCTGTAATTTTTAGGTGCATACACATTAAGATTCTTGTGTATTACTGATGAATCAACCCATTTCTCAATATGTAATGTGGGTCTTTAATCCTGGTAATTTTTCTTGTTCTGAAGTCTATTTCACCTGATATAAATATAGCCAGTCCAGCTATCTTTTGATGTTATGAACAAAATTGTGTCCCTGGCTCCAAAATCTCTATGTTGAAGCCCTAATCCCAGTACCTCAAAATGTGACTATATTTGGAGATAAGGCCTTTAACAAGGTAATCCAGGTTAAATGGGGGTCATATGATTTGGCTCTAATCTAATATCTGGTGTCCTTATAAGCAGAGGAAGAGACACGAGGGAGGTACTTTCCAGAGCACAGAGGAAAGGCCATATGAGGACACAGAGAGAAGGAAACAATCTGCAAGCTAGGAAGAGAGACCAGCCTCTCTCTTGGTTGAAGAAACCAACCCTCTTGGCACCTTGATGTTGGACTTCTAGTCTTCAGAACTGTGAAAAAACAAATTTCTGTTGTTCAAGCCATGAGGTCTGTGGTATTTTGTTATAGCAGCCCTAGTAAAATAATATTTGATTAGTATTTTCTTTATATATCTTTTTTCATCCTTTGATTTTGTCTGTATAATTATATTTAAACTGGCTTTCTTATAGATTGCATATAATCAGATCTTCTATTTTTATAGCCAATCTGAGAATCGCTGTTTTTTAATTAGAGTGTGTAGACCACTTACATTTAATGTAATTATTAATATGATTGGAATTAGGTCCACAATTTTATTATCTTACTGATTGTTTTCCATGCTTTTGTTCTTCTCTTTTCCCTTTCCCATATTCATTTTTGATTATTTAAATACTTTTAGTATTCTATTTAACTTTATGTATTGTACTTTTAGCTATTTTTCTTTTAGTGGTTACTCTAGGGATTACTAAATGCCAGTGGTCTGCACACCAGTTAAAAGAAAGAAATTTGCTTATTTTTTCTTTGTGAATTTTTTTGCAAACTTGAGGAGATTAATTTAAATGAGGCACTGTCATCCTAACTTCATTAAAATTGAGGCTGATACTCTAAACCACACTGGATTTATATAAACACCAATCACCTGGACAAAGGCAATGTGTTGACTGACTTCCATCATCTCACTGACTTTTTCCAAGATCAAATCCAGCAAAAATAAAGTGAGAACAATAGACTTATGTCCAAGAGATTTATCTCAGCTAAAGTAACAGCAAATTTAGGATAATATAAAAACTCAAATCTTACTAATATCACTCTCAAACTTGAAAAGTTATATGGGCTTTTATGGGCTTAGAGTTTAGTAGATGTAGAGACTATTTGTTAAAATAAAGTCTTAAATAAATGGAAAAATATAATACATTTATGTATGAGATTTTTCAGTAGAATAAAAACATCAGTTCTCCTTAATTTATATTCAATGTAATACCAATCAAAATTCTAAACATCTTTCATCAAAAATGATATATTTATTATAAATTTTATAAGGAAAACATATTGTGAAAGAAGGTTAAGGCAGTCTTTTTAAGATTTTATTTATTTATTTGACAAAGAGAGAGTGAGAGACAGAGGGAACACAAGCAGGGGGAGTGGGAGAGGGAGAAGCAGTTTCCCCACTGGGCAAGGAGCCCGACAAGGGGCTTGATCGCAGGGGCTCGATCCCAGGACACTGGGATCAGGGCCTGAGATGAAGTGAGACGCTTAACTACTGAGGCACCAGGTGCCCCAGGGCTAAGGAGTCTTGATAAGCAGGAGAAAGAAGAAAGACCTACCTGACCAGATATCAAACTATATTACAAAAGCATAGAAATTAAAGTAGTGCAGTATTAGCACAACAAAGGAAATATTAATCAGTGAAAGGAAGTAGAGAGCCTAGGAACAGACCAATGAGAACTTGGTATGTCACAAAAGTGACATTACAGATGAGAAGGATTGTTTGATACATTACATTAGAATAGTTGGCTTTCTCCTTGCAAAATTATATCTATATCTCACAACATATTAGAAAATGAATTAAAGATTGAAATGTAAAAAACAAAATTGAGAGGGTGCCTGGTGGCTCAGTGGGTTAAGCGACAGACTCTCGGTTCCCAGCTCAGGTCATTTTCTTAGGGTCTTGAGATCAAGCCCCATGTCCGCTCTGTGCTCAGCTGGGGGTCTGCCTATTTCTCTCCCTCTCCCTCTGCCCCTACTCCCGCTCATGCACGCTTTCTCTCTCTCTCTCAAATAAAATAAATAAATAGAATCTTTAAAAAAATTAAGGACACAAAATCCGAAACTTATCAGAATATTATAGGGAAGAATATCTTTATGACCTAGGAATAAAAAAGTCCTAATCAAGAGTATTTTTTTTCCGGGGCACTAGGTGGCTCATTTGGTTAAGCATCTGCCTTCTGCTCAGGTCATGGTCCTAGGGTCCTGGGATCGAGTGTCGCATCAGGCTCCTTGCTCAGGGGGGAGCATGCTTCTCCCTCTGCCTGCCGCTCCCCCTGCTTGTGCTCTCTCTCTCTGACAAATAAATACATAAAATCTTTATATACATATATATATGTGTGTAAGGAGATATATATATATGTGTAAGGAGAAACAGATATACTTCCTGTTTCATTTAGGGTTTCTGCTTCTTTTCCTAAGCAAAGTGTTCTCTAAGGAAATTCAAAGACATCAGACAAAGTTTTTTTCTAGGACATTTCTAATTTAGTTCTTTTCTTACAATAAATAACATGTATATGGTGATATTGTCCCTTATCTCCTCAAAACTGTTATCTGATTCAGTAATACAAAATTTGACATAATTTCAATGGAACTGTTTTTTCTTTTCTTTTCTTTTCTTTTTTTTTTTTTAGTGTTAACTTTCTAGACAGGCTATGAACCTGGAACAAAAAGGTAAAAACTGGCAGAAAATATGCTTGCTCCATTTTCCTGTTTTTGAATTGCATCGTATTCCTTCATTTTGGGGGAATTTTATTGCAAGACAATTGGTAGTGCACAATGAAAGAAAATATATTGCAATTTATCATGTTTACTAATGATGTAACTTTGTTAACATTTATAATCTAAATAACAGTTAAATTATTACTTGCAAAGTCATTGGCTTGGAAACTATTTCCATAAGAAATTATATCTCATTTTATTAAAATAAAGACAGAAAATTCATTCTCAAAGAAAACTCATTTGTCTTCTAAGAATAGCATTTCAGAGATTTAAAGAAATTAGAGGTGGAAAAATCAATTAGAACTAATCTACCAGTTTGTCAGAAAGGATTGCTTTTTACAAAATATATTCCAGTTCTTTGTCCAGGTTAATTTTAAATGTCTCAAGGGATGGAGCACTTGTTATATTCCTTTGAAGTCCTTTATCTAATTGACCTTCCCAATAATCTTTTTTTCCCTATTATCTAACCTCCATGTTAGGGATTAATTTGGTGCTATTACTTTTTATTACACTTCTTTTTCCTACACTATCGCCCCTTCACTCCCAAATTCACTTTTTATGCTCTCAGATATTTATAAGGAGCTAGGCTTCATTTAACCTAATGACAGATGTGTACTTATAATAATAATCTCTTAAAGATATCTTTAGGTCTTTTTCTACATTTTCCCTGTCTGCCTCTCTTTCTCTCCTCCCTCTTTCCCTCCCTTGATCCCCCCTCTCCCTCTCTTCTTATTTTCTTTTTGCAGACCTTGTAATGAAGTGCTTAAAAGTGAAAGATACTTGGCAGGAACAAGTAGAGAAAGGACATTATAAATTTTTTGCTTGATCAAGGAGAATATCAATTCTTTTGCAAATTAGCAATATATTTCCTGTCTACCTCTAGGTATGAGTGAAGCATTTTTCTCTTGTAAGTGGTTTCTGGTTCTTTTATAACCTCTTTTGTCTTTCAGTATTCTTCATTTCAGATTTCCTCCTTTCTCTTTCATTGTTTATATGAATTTAAAATTGAATATTTTTCTAGGTTGGATGGTATTATTTATGTTGTACCCTTTGAACATGAAGGTGATGGTTTGCCTCCATTTTACAAGATTTAAATTCTTGCCCTTATCTATGTGGACAATTAATTGTGAGACACCATGCACATTGGCGCTCTGGACTCAAATTTCTACTATCTAAAGATAAGCAAAACAAGGATTTTCTGGAGGGATGAGAGGATATCATATAGCCAGGGAAGGAGATTGCCCTGAGCATAAGAACATAAATTCTTTGTAGGCAGACCCAGTTCAATAAAATGCCAGTGTCTGCAATAACAATTCTTAGTCACCTGGGGGAAGGGCAAAGACAAAGAGTGTGATGAATTTTATTGTGTGCTTTTGTGCTCATAAAGTAAATTTCCATGAATTCCTGTAGAGAGTCCATCTATTATCATCGTTCAAGAACAGTGGAATAAGTGTTTATAAAATTTACTAAATATATTTTCAATAATTAGGGAAAATTTACAGATTAATTTAATTAGCTTTCTCCTCTCTGCTCAAATTCTGCCTCTGTATTTTAATAGCTGTATGACCTTGGGAAAGTAACTTAACTCCTCCATGCCTCAGTTTCCTCCGTTATAAAGTGGTGATTACAGCCTACTGGAGGAAAAAAAATGAGTTATAAATTGAAAATAAATTGAGTTAATATTGTAAAGTGCTTGGCACAGTACCTTAATAAACGCTAATTTTCCTTTTCTCTTTCATTCATTAAACAGGCTTTTATCGAGTGTCTTCTATGTGATAAAGCTGCAAGTAGGAGTTCACGGTATAGCAACCAAGACTGATACAATATCTAACTGTATGCAGGGGGTGAGACAAAACCATATGATGTGCTCAGGAACCAAGAAGTGAGCATTAACCTGTGTGGTAGATTAGGGAAAAATCTTGGCCTTCGTAGGATGAGTATGACTTTGAAAAGTGGACAAGGTGAAGGAAGTAGGAGTGAGTGGATCAGTGTGTGAAGCAGAGTACATTCCAGGCAAAGGGAATAGCAGAAGCAAAGGTTTGAAAGCACAGAAGTACATGATGCTTGCAAGTGAGTGATAAAGTATGGGTAAAGCATCATGAGGTGGGAGAGCGAGGGTAGGGAGACCCTTTTTCTATTTTTGGTGAATCCTCTATTGTGCGAGTTTGGGTTGTTGGAGGGCCCCACCTCCCAACAGAGAATCTGAAGGGAATCAAACCTTTCTTCTCTCTGCCTTCTGGCTGCTAAGGTATGGGCTGTCAGCTTGACTAGGGAGAAAATGTTGCTAAGCTGCAGAAGTTCAGGAACAGTGGCCATAGTCAGTGGCCAGAGAGATGGTGCCATTGGTTACGCACTGTGCCATAGTCTGGTCTGTATTATTTGCTGCCAGTCTTCCATAGATCCTGACCCTTTGCTGAAACAGTTCTCCATCTTTGTGTTGATGCAGTGGGCAACCTGACAATGCCTTCTCTAGTTTTTTATTCTCGAAAAGTTAACTAGAATTCCTTTTGTTTGCAACCAAGACGTATCTCAAACAATAGAAAATTTAGTATTTTTGGTTTGTTATTAGTGTTTCCTAAATTTTGCTCAATGAATACCAAGTATTTCTGTAATAAAACTTTTTATATAATGTAAAATCAATGTAAATGTGAAATAAAAAAATTTTGAAAGTAAAATATGTATTTAAAATGTGAAAAAAGGGGCACCTGGGTGGCTCAGCCGGTTGAGCACCTGCCTTCAGCTCAGGTCATGATCCCAGGGCCCTGGGACGGAGTCCCACACTGGTCTCCCTGGTTGGCGGTGAGTCTGCTTCTCCCTCTCCCTCTTTCGCTCTCACTCTCTCTCAAATAAATAAAAATCTTTAAAAAAATAAAATGTAAAAAAGGAAAAAATGGATAGTAATAATTTTAAGAGAATGTATATTGAATGCTTATCTATGAGCTGGGCACATTGTTATGAGCTTTATGTGTCTTATCTTATTACATACTTTCAGCAACACTAAATTGTACATAATATGATTATCAACATTTTCGGACAAGGAAGCTGAGGTTAAGAGAGGGTAAGTCACTTTCCCAAAACCATCAGTGGGACTGTGGTGTAGGCAGGACTTAAACCTGGGTCGCCTGAATATAACATCTACACTCTTAAACCTGTAACATCACAGATGAGCTGGTCCCACGTTTCCCTGGGAAGTTGACTAAGCTTTTTATAGAATAGGTAATCTCTGAACTGGACCTTGAGGGATAAGTAGAGTTTGCCAGGTAAAGAAGATGTAAAAAGGTCATTTCGCCTTGAGAAGGGTGTTTGCAAGGGCAGAGACAAGAAAGGCCATTAGATGTTGTAGAAATGCCTCTTGGAGTACTGGTTGATGGTGCAGAGGGTACTGTGGGGTGGAAGGGGTGATATAGGGAGAGTTATAGCTGAGGGGGGGTGGCTAAAAGGGAGGTTGGTAGTAGAGGAGCCAAATGTAGGTTTGAAATGGAATGGGGTTTGGTCCCATGAGTCCTTAGGGTTAATAGTTAAGTTTTTATCCTTAAGCAACCAGAGATCATCACTGGTTTTTAAGTAGGGGAGTGACATCATCAGCATCTCTTTTTAGAAGGATCACTCTGGCAGCAGCATGGAGGGAGGGCTTGGATTGGGAGTGATGGGTGTCAACAAGGTCAGTTGGCAGGATACTGAAATAGCACATGAAAAGCCAATGAGGACAGTGGGAGTGGGGGCAGAGAGGAGGGCCCAGATTTGAGAAGCATCCCTGGGAGGGGAGCAACAGGCTTGATGACTAATTTAACGCGGGCTGTTGAGGAGGAAGGAAGAAATGAAGATGACTGAGATTTCTAGTTTGAAAATCTGAGTAATTGGTGATGTCATTTACTGAAATAGGAGTGGAAGGAAGGACTCTCTATGTGAGGCCCACCAGAAACTTTACCTGTGTTACCTTCCTTCAATTAAACAAACCCATGATGAAAAGATTAAAATGCCCATTTTCCAGATAAGAAGATCGAGGTTGACTGAGGTTAAATAATTTGTCCAAGGTTACACAGATGGTAAATAAAAGACCTGGGATGGGAAGTAAAGTCTTGCTCCAAAGCCTGTATCTTTCCATGATGGTATTCTACACTCTGACGGTAATTTTAATTTGGATAATAGGACTGAAACTCACGGAAAAGAGCTAGAAACATGGTCCTTTCAGAGGAGGGCTGGTGCAGAGTGAAGAAAGATTAAAGCCTCATAGTTTTGGGATGAAGGATTAAAGCAACACTGTCCAATAAAATTTTCTGCAGAGATGGAAATGTTTTATACTTGCACCATCCAATACAGTAGCCATTACCCCATTTAGCTATGGAACACTTGCAACGTGGCTAATATGACCAAGGAACTGAAATTTTAATTCTAATGTTAATTAGTTAATTTAAAACTAAATAACTGTATGTGGCTAGTGAGTGACTACTGAATTGGATAGTTTAGGACTACAGGAACCAACTGGACACGGAAAGTCCATCAGAGGGCTGGCCTTGCTGGTACTCTCGAAAAGTCACTAGGCATTTGATCATCTGCCTCATATCTGTGGGTAAGATTGGTCCTAAGTTTGGGGACTACAATTCACTAATTATGAATGTGTGGACAACACAGTAATTTTACCAAGTCTTACCTTTGGGAGGAGAATAAGTACAGTACTCTACTTCCTTTCTTATATAAAACAAAAATCACAATCATTTTCTCTGCATTTACATTTTTCTGTGTGGAGTGTTACTTAAGAGCTTGAGCTCCATGAAAATGCCTGGGTTCAAATTCCCTTTCTGTCATTGAATGTGTTGTGTCTTGAGTTAGTTACTTCACATTCTCAAACTTCACTTTCACTACCTGTAATATAGGGATAACAATAGTACCATACTCATGGGGCAGTTGTGAAGATTAAGTTAAATAACAGGTAAAACGCTTAGCCAAGATCAGGCACATGCTAAGCACTCAGTGAAGTTTCGTTATTCTGTAACTAGTACCTTGTTGTGATGAGTTTGAACTTTGCTCCTCTGTATTTTGACATTTACTTGACTCTATGCATAAGTAAAGGTATTCTCTCAGATCTCTAAATGTCAAACATTCCAGGTATTCCAAAAAGAAATACACATTAATCAAGATAAAAAAGGTAGACAGGGTTTTGAAAAGTTTTACTGTAGGCAGGAGTTTTGCAGTAAATTTTGTATTTCACTTTGATTTCCATTTTGTTAAAATAAATCAGTACAGTGGCAAATCATAGCCCTGATATTTTGTTGTGATCATTAAAGTTTCCTTGGGTTTAACCTCGAACAGTTCATACATCACTATCAGGCAAAAATACTAGAAGCTCTAAATTTTGATTCAAAAGGTTTCTTGATGTCTTGAAGCTCTGAAGAATTTCATGCCCCTTAAATAGGAAACATTTAAAGCCTAGTCTCTGGTTATCTCAGAAATGTCTGGATAGGTTGTACAGTGTAGGATAGATCAAAGACTATTTAAAGACTAATGACTTTAGAAGTAGGAACAAGTAATGGGATTCCTTTTGTTACCGATTTTGTACTTTGTAATCTTTAGATTGAAAAAACAGCATTGTAATATAGTCTTGCACTCTGTATAGTGTTTGTGCAAAATACAAATATATTTTGTCATTAGGTTACGGTGTTAAGAAATCTGTGTTCAAGTGCAGTTTTGCTTTTGTTTTGCTTAAGTAAGGAAAAGTCATTGACCTCTTTGGGCCACAGAGAGGTAACCGTCCTCTGTAAAACCTGCGTTGATGAATGCTTCATCCTAGAATGATCTCCTAAGTATCCTTCCAACTAAAATTCCTTGAATTTGTCTTTTCTTTTCCTCTTTAGCCTTAAAGGACTTAGAGAGGTAATTTTTAACTTCTTTTATAAACATGCTCTTGAAATGTTCTTAGAATATCTTATTTCCTTAGAAAACAATTCACGGGTGAGTCAGCATGAAGGACAAAACCCACTCACAATAGTTATCAAAATTGCATGAGGCGGTGAAATGAGAAGTGATTTTCTTTGTAAACTAAAATGATGAGGTACAGAGGAACCAATTACTTATTTATAAAATGAGTGCGCGGTGGAGGGCTTTATGTAGCAGAGATAGCGCGCTGTTACATATTTAGCAAGACGGGCGGGTAGCAGGGAGTCCTGTCCATACTGCCTTAAAACTGTTACTATAAACGTTCCTTTCAGGGAGGGAGGAAGATGTGTGTCTGGCGGCGGACGAAGGGAAGGATCCCAGCAAAGCAGGTTAAAAGCCTTCCCCGCCTCCGCCGGTCTTCTCTGGAAATGCATGATTAAAGGAATTTCCTCCAGCAGCCGCGGAACGTTCGGTGGCCCTTTCCACGTCACTATTAGGGCAGCCAGAAATTTTGCTTTCGCAGGCGGTGCCTTGCCGACTCCCGCGGGTCCTCTGGGGGACGCCGAATGTCACCCTCCGTTCCGGGCGAAGCCGGGCTCGGGGCGCAGCGGCCAGGGGAGGGCGCCGAAGCGTTTCCTGGGTGAGCGCGGCGGCCGGGCTCGTTTCCGGAAGGCTGATTGCATCAGGTGTGGAGCTGGGCGCCTCCTGGGCCCAACCTGGCGGCCACTGCGCCTGCGCGCGTCGCCCCGCCCCGCCGCCGAGGACTCCACCGCGGGTTTTCCTCGCGGTCTGGAGGAGAACGAGCCGGGAGGGGCGGGCGCCATTGGTCGCCCCGGGACCCCCGGGAGAGGGGACAGCAGGGTGGGACTCCTGGAGGGCCGCGGGGAGCTGTGGGGTCCGTGGGAATACAGCGCCACGGAAAGAGGACCTGCCTGGAAGGGTGGAGGCTGGTCCTGCTACTGAAGGGCGGGGTGGGCTTGGGTTGGCTAATTTCTTCGCCTCTCTGGACCCGAGGGACGTAGAGCAGAACTAGAGGGTTTTCCAGTTCAGAGTCTGCATTTCCCCAGATTGGGTTAAACTATGGCCTCCGGCTGCCCAGAAATCCCAAACTCAATAGGCGGATCTTGGGGTGCAGGGACTCAGCCCTAAGGGTGAGCACTTTAATGGATTTACAGGGATTTCTCAGTGGCAATATCGTTTTTCTTTTACAGTAAGGAGCAACATGATTGCTGGCTTTCAGATGGGTCTGAGGAAAATTGTTCATGGGAGAGGTTGTAGGGGTGCAAACATCGGAAACCGGTCTTCCGCAAGGCAGCTTCCTTCCACCACTCATTATTTGCAACCCTACTGTAAGTCAGCATCAGGGTCCCATTATACACTCTTTTATGCACATGTCGTAGATCTCCCTCCTAGCACTCTCCATGTTTTATATGACATTTTTGAGTGATTATTTGGTGGAGGTCTGCCCACCTCGCCGGACTGTAAGCTCTATGAAGGCAGGGGTCTGAGTTTTTTTTATTCACTAGTATTCCCGGGCTTACTATAGACCATAAGGATCCTCAATAAATACATGATAGTTGAAGCAATGAAGTACTGCCCACCACAACCACACACAATCCTCACATGAAGAATAAGGACCAGCTAGGTGTGAGTTTATTTGAGGAAGTAGTGCATTTTGGAAGTTTGGGGAAGAGGGTAAGTGAGGAGAAGCCATAACTTCATAGTTACTATTAATTTGCTTTTAGCATAATCCTCCTGACACAGATCCTAGGTAAGGCTGTGTGTATACGTATGTATAGTATTGGTTCTCAAAGTGTGGTCTTCAAGAGCAGCCGCGCCAGCATTACCCGGGAACTAGTCAGATATACAGATGCTTGGGCCGCACTCCACACCTACTACTCATTCGGAGCCTCTGGGAGGGGGACCCAGCATTTTATTTCTCTAAAGCCTGGGGGTGATTCTGACGCAGGCTCGAGTTTTGACAACCACTGCACTGGTGAAGAACAACCCTAAGGATGATTTGGGGATGCCATTCACAGTATCCAGGGCAGAGCACTGATTACTGCTTACTGAGTATCCATTCTTATCAGGACTCTGCTTGCCTGCGTACAATTCGAGTTATAGGTAATATTCCTGGGGGTCAAAAGGAAATTATGCTTTTCCCCTCCTGCAGGTATGTTCTCCCCTGAGGTGATCTTGCTGTGACTTTCACATCAAGGAATGGGGTGTGTGTGTGTGTGTGTGTGGCATACGCCTGGGGTTCTGGATAAGGAAGCAGAAGGAGAAGTTCTCGCCTACAAGTTGCAGCTGGGTGGGTGTGGGCAGCTCTCATCTGGGTACATTTTCCCATTATAAAGGATTGCAGAAAATGTGGGAGAAAAGACTAGCCAGGGATGAGGTTACCCAACTGCCTTTTGGTGCAGACAGACGCCAGGCCACATGGAGGGGATACCGGGCTGCATCGCGACTCCCAGCCTTTAGCTGTCGACACCCAGGCCCCCACAGCCTCCCTGCCATCTTCCCAGGCAGTAGGGGAACCAAGGGTCCCAGAGGCCCCGCAGCCTCTGCCTGCAGGGGTCGCACTAGGAGCGCGGCCCGCCCCCTCCTCCTCGGCCCCCGCCCCCGGCCCCGCCTTTCTCGCGGTCGGCCCCCGCCTGGCCGGGCCCCTCCAGCCTCTCCTCGCGCAGCCGCCGCCAAAGCCTGGAGAAGTGGAATCTCGCCCGCGCCGCTGCCTGCGCGGGACTCGCGGAGCGGCACTGGGCATGCTCAGTCGCCGGAGCCCGTCCTGGTCTCAAGTAGGAAGCTCGTGCGCTGCACCCGCAGCTGATCCGGGCGCTCCGGGAAAGGCGAGACTGGAGCAGAGCCGCCGGGCGCCGGTGCCGGAGCGAGCGCGGCGCGCATCGCCGGTGAGCCTCGCTTTCTTCCTTGCTTTTGCCCTGGACCCCGGGGCGGCCCGGGAGTGCCGGCGAGAGATCCGGGCAGCGGCAGCGGCGTGCGACGAGTGGCTGCGCGCAGCCCCGGCGGCTGCTCCTCTCCTGCCGGCCCCTGGGGCTGCGCGGCCACTGCCGCCCGCCCCGCCGCAGCCACAGCTGCCGCAGCTGCCGCCGCATCTGCAGCGGGCGCCCGTTGCGGAGTCCGGTGCGCCCTGCGCTCGCGCCGCAGGGCCGGCCGGGTGGCACGGCGACTGCGGGCTCACTCCTTGACTTCCATCCCTCTTGCTTCCCGGCGCTCTCTTTCCCTCGGCAGCCCGGGTTTGGCAGGGCCCGGGGCGGGAGAGACAGGGTTGGAGGGGGTGCGCCCGGGTGGGGGCTGCGGAGGGGAAAAGTGAGGGCGGGCGCCGCCAGGGAAGAGCGCACACCCCCTTGCCCTGGCACCGGCCTCTGCTGTGCGGTTGGGCTCTCCCTCCTGGGGCGGCAGCGCGCTCCTGCCGGGGAGTTGGAGACGGCGCTGGCTTCTTGGGGGTTCAGACGCTAGCCGATGGGAGATCAAAGGGGGAAAAGTTCATTTCCCCCTCGGAGGCAGAGAGCGTTTTAACTAGAAAATGGCTGTGCGAAGGGGACAGGATCTGGGAAGCTGGCCACTGGGTCCTGAAAGCTCCTCTGCTGCCCGCCGGGCGGAGTGGAGGGTTGACGATAGAAATGACATTTGCGCGATGAAAACAGTGCTGGAGGGAGGGAGGGATGCGGAGTCCCAAAGAAACAATGCGAGGTGGTCTAGAACGCTGTGAAGCTATCTAGAACTGAGGGGGCGGGGGCTGAAGGGCCGAGGGAGCGTGGGACGAATTAAAAATAAATGGGAGAAATCAGATTTAGAGTTGTAGCCGTTTTGTAGTCAAGTTCTGCGCAGTTTGGAGCCACGACTGTGACAAACGGTTTTGGATGCATTGAGTGGTTGGGAGGACCAAAACTGAGAAGAGAATAAGGGTCAGTGTCGGAAGCTCGGGCGAGGCTGGGCTCTTGGAGGGCATAGTTTTAAGAAGTCCCTCAGTCGCTGGCTTTCCATTGCGCCTGATGACTTAGGTGAAATACCTGAAGGATTATCATAAAACGATGCCAGCAGTGGAGCTTCAGTTCCAAGAAATGAGGAAACTTTGCGAGGTGGCATTGGTTTGTCATTTGTTATAGTATTTAACCGATTTAAACCAACACACAGTGGCATCCTGATCTGTTGTGGATTTGGGTCTCTTAAGCCTTTGATTATTTTTGCCCTTGTCACGGACTTATATTTCACATCTTGTCCTGAAGAATGGCCATGATAATTAAGGATTTCTGAATTTGTGTAGCTGGCCTTTCAGGAGCAGAATCTTTGAAGGGGGATTTCTTTATGAACTCAGGTAGCAGCTTAGTTGTGTTTTCCGTTTGTAGCTTGAAAACAGTAATTGTTCGACAATTGTTTATGGTAACTTGCAGAATCAGAAATGCACTGATTTGAAGAGATGGCTTTGATCAAATGTACGAGGACCGTCGGCGCTGGGGGAGATGCTGGGAGAACACAGGTGGCAGTAGAGTACAATGGGCCAGTAGAACTCCAGGGGAGAAGCGGATTCAAGATTTCTATTGCTGTCCTTTTGTCATCACCTTACTGTGTGACACCCCAAAAGTCACTTGGGGTCTTCCTAATCTAGGGATGTCCCTAGATATTTGCTCAGAAACTTTGAGAAAGGACTCTAAAGTTGAGATCCTTTTATAGGGAAGGAGTTTCTTAAACTTTATTCTCTTTTCCAAAGGATACTTTGAACTGGATAATTCACCCCCAAGTTGCCAGCACTACATTCCACACTTTCTGAAACTTGTATGAAGTGGTAATGGAAAAGCTTGGTGAACTGAAGTGTAAAAGACTGGTGCTTTACACTTAACTGGAGTAATATGAATAAGAGACTACAAAATTATTTAAGGAAAGAGTACTAAGCATTACAAGAATCCACATGTGCAGTGATAATATATTTTAAAACTGTTACTCTTTTTATGTCACGTTTCAACTTTTTAATGACTACTTCTTTTCCTGCCAACATTGAATTTTTTTTTCTGTTACAACAGAAATTAATACTGAAAAGCTTGCGATAATATTAGTACAGGGTTATGCTGATTACTCTGATTTTAGGATATCTAAATGTGTCTTTAAGAAAAATGGAATGTTGTTTCTCTATATCTTTTTTAGTTACACCTTTTTTTTTTTTTTAATTTTTTAAGTAGGATTCACACCCATTGTGGGGCTTGAACTCACGACCCTTGGGATCAGGACCTGAGCTGAGATCAAGAGTCGGCACTAGGGGCACCTGGATGGCTCAGTTAGTCAAGCATCTGACTTCAGCTCAGGTCCTGATCTCAGGGTCCTGGGATCGAGCCCCAGGTCAGGCTCTGCACTCAGTGGGGAGTCTCCTTGTCCTTCTGCCCCTCTCTCTGCTCGTGTTCTCGCTCTCTTTCTCTCAAATAAATAAAATCTTAAAAAAAAAAAAAGAGTCGGTGCTTAACTGACTGAGCCACCCAGGCACCCCAGTTACAGTTTTAAAATAGACCACCCTGATGTTATAACACCTTAAATTTTTCATGGCTGTAGGACTTTTAGGAAAGTATTGAGAGAAGGTATTACTAGTTATGTGGGCGATTCTTATTTTCCTTCCCCAGGTTACGGAAACTAGCATTTGTTCAGTGCCTGCTCTGTGTCAATCTGATATTAAGCTTCTCACATATATTATCTTATGTATCATCATCTTTCACATGAATGTCAGCTTCCACAGAAAACCCCTCTGGGGAGGTGGACAGTCCTTTGTTTGTACAGCAATAGAACTTTAAAGTTTTATCCCATGTGAGAATATTTTCTACGGGTTCCATTGTTATTAAATAAGCATTCTCCTGTGAAATATTTTTGATTTGTTATTTGGAATTAGATTTGATTGGAACAGCATGTTTTCAAAATGATTTGAATGTTTTAAAGAATCTTCTATGTGGATTTAAAAACTGTTTTCATGCTCATTTATTTTCAACAATGTTGTGCTACCAACAAATATGCTTAACTGTAAGGAAGATAAACTCAGATTACCCATTTTATGTTGAATGTGTTATTAATGCATATTCTGCATGTTGATGGCATTTCTGTCAGTTGATAGGCTTGTCAGAGTCAGAGTGACAGATTCTCCATTGTAGAGAGTCTGGTGGGATTTGGTGGAAAGACTACCAACCAGTGACTCCCAAGACTTGCCTTCTGGGTCAGTTCTCCTGCTACTTTAACCTACTGTGTGATCTTGGGAAAGTCAGTTTACTTTTCTGGGCCTCAGTTTTTCCATCTGTAAAATGAGGGAGTTGCAGTAGAATGCACCCTCTGCGTGCATCTAGGGTTCTTTTGTCCCAATCCAGGGGTCTGTGATGCGACCATTGGAGGAGGGGGGCCTTCATTTAGAGCATTAGAGGAAGCTAATTTTGTGTTTCACTGAGTCTGGCCTGTACTGCTTTGAGGAATGTCTTTCTTTTTTTTGGCCAAATCCTTGCTCCCTTTTAGTTTTTGCTAAAGAATGGTTGTCATAAAATTAACTCTGTGGCCCTGCCAAGTCTAGGTGGGAGAGAAGGTGATGATTAGATTTGGATGAAGCACATTGGATATTTGAAACTGTTTTATAACGTCTTCTCAGGGGAGTCTCTGCTCTTGGGCACGCAGATAGGTTGAGAAAGAAGCCACCACAGAGGCCGCAGAGGAAGGCGTCACATGTCTTGGGTGCCGGGCCCACTGACGTGAAATTTTGGCAAGCCTTATCCATGTCCCCCATCCTCTCTCCTCAGCCCTTGATTAGAAATATAGCCCTTGGTCCCTGGAATAAAATTCTCATCATCATTTCACGTTAGCACCGTCCTGTATTGGGCAGGTGTCCAGGGTCAGCTCCTGCCGTAGCCGGAGTGCTGGCTGGTGGAATGCACCCACTCATCTTTGGCCAGATCATGAACTTTTTTTTTTTTTTTTTCCTTCCGTCTTTTGGCAAGTTATGATGATGGGGCCGAGAGCAAAGGAAAGCCATCCATTTGGGGTTTGTAGTGCACTTTGCTTTCATGATGCTCACAAAACTCAGTGTCATTAACCTTTAAGTGAGGCAGGTGAGGAGACACCAGAGTTGTTACCCACATTTTAATAATCAATAATAAACAGCGAATCTAGTGCCACTCATATTAACCAGGCTGCAGGGTTGCTGGGCCTCTGGTGGGAGTGGGGCAGTAACTCCAAACACGAGTTGAGAGCATGAGAGAGGAAGGACACAGAGGGTAGAAGACAGTCAAGTCACTGCAAGTTGGCAAAAAGTAAGAAGCCTGCATCACTTGAAAAGTATTAGAGGCCTTTAGGTGTAGACTCACAGGAGACATTTGCTTTCTGCATTATCTTATTTCCATAATGGTTGAATCTTACCTGGTCCTCTAAGCATTGAATAGATGCTAGGACAGGTATTAACTTTTATCATCAGGGAAAAAGTCTCAATGTATAATTTATTGATACATAAAATGTACAGACGTCTATGGACAAAGATGGGAAGAGAACATGGAAAGAATGAATGGTATGGCATTACGGATTAGGGTGTTTCTTTGTTTATTAATGATTTGACAGTGGTTATAGAGAAGGTGAACCAGTCTATCCTTTGCCCCCTGTTGAAATCTTGCAAAATTTTGTCTACTAGGTAATAGCTGAGGTTTTTAAAGTGTAACTCTCCTGGAAAGTATGCTTTAGGAATGCTGAGAGTGGGAGGAAGAGTGGTTTTGTTTGTGTTTTTCTTTTAAAGTTGACTAAAAAGAATGCAGTTTTATAGCTGAGCTAGAGAAGTGTGCACTTAGGAGGATGAGGTTGGAGAGAACTTGCAGAGAGCTCCAGAGAGTGAAGGGAAATGCTGTTTTGAAGAAGGAAGTCTTGGCATCACTGTGGCTTAGGATGTAACATTTCCAAAATTGCTTCCCTATACATCAGATTTTAGTTTCCACACAATTTATAAGTGCAAAGCTCAGTATTATGGCCGTGGGCCATTGTCCATTTTTGATGTGTTTGCTGTTCTTATCCAAATAATGATGATGATGTAGTGAATATTTGTAAGTGTGTCCAGATTAGATGTATCCTTTTTTTCTCTGAGACTATACCCTTCCGATTTGGGGATAAGATTTTTTTTATGAATTGATGGGGATATTTTTATTTGGCAGCTTAATGGTCCATGAAATTGATAAGTCTGGGAAGCCAGGCCTGGGATGTCGAGAGCCATGCCCTTGGGATAGAGTGAGTAGTGGAGACCAGGCCAAACTGGAGATTATGGGTGGGCTGATGGGGCCTTGGGGCCTTCCAGGAATGTAGGGTCACTGGTATAGACTCAGGGTCTGAGGAGCTTAGAAGAAGCTAATTTTGAAAGCACTCTGGGAACCAGCAGATATTTTTGAATTACAGCCCAAGAATGTCAGTGGAAGTGCCAGAATGAAAGATGAGGGTCTGAGAGAGCAGAAAGGACAACTGATTGAAATGTGAATTTTAGCAGGCAAGACCTCCAAATGACAGATCTTGGTGTTGGTTCCTTTGCACGCAGGCCTCTTTCTGCCAAGGCAGCACGCTTTAGCAATTTGGGGTTGGTGATTCTAGGAGATAACTGATGGAGTCAAGGCCATAGAACCACAAGTGGTGTAACAGCCAGCTTGGTTTGGACCTCTGCAGTATCATGTCTTCCAGAGCAAGCCTTGATGAATCCCTGGAGGAAGCTTAAGAATAATTTGCTCATGGAATTGCAAACCCGAATTATTTCTGTGTTTTAAATAGTAGTTTAAGAAAATAATATATTTTGAGATAATATTTTAAAAATCTGTGCTTAATGATATCTGGATCTTGCGGATCATCATGATAATATATTACTAATATAATTATGGAGCTCTTTGTGCTAAGGGCTTTCTCGCTGTTACCCTATTTAATTCTTACAAAACGCTGTGGTGCTGTTCCCATTTTAGAGATAAGGAAACTGAGGTCCTTTTCACTAAAGCCTTTACAGGAAACCGTGATGCTTACCCTGTGACTGTAGTCAATATGGAGGTGTCCATGGGTTGCTGAGGGACCGACAGGATGAAGAAATAACATTTAGTAATTAAGGGTCAACTGTGTGCCTTGTGTTATACAGGAAACATTTCACTTAGTCCTTTGGGTACCTCCTCCCTATCTCCTCTCTTATGAGTGAGGAACCTTCCTAAATTCACCATTTGGGGAAGAGGCGAAAATTTCACCTTTCATCCGTTTTCAAAACGGACTTTAACATAAATCCACATATTTAATGGTGGAATTACTTCTTTCATACTGTGGCTCCAATGTGCATTTCTTTCATGTGAACACACATTGAGTAGCAGAAAATCGAAGTATCTTTTCTAAATAGGTCTGAAACTAGGCATTGCTGTGTAACCTCCCTGGACAGATTGCAATCTAGAATGCTTCTGTTGCAAATAAAATACCCCAGAATCTGATTAGTTGTCATGTGCCAATTAATAGGCAATGCTAGGAGGACAGAGGCTTCTGATGACTGGAAAAAGGTGAAGTGAGGGTTTCCAGGCTTCTCCGGCTGCCTGTGGCTGACCGGAGGCTTCTGGCTGCCGGAGTGGTGGGTCTGGAGAGAGAACCTCAATACCCCGGCTGGTGGTGCCCCTCTTTGGGAGCATCCGGTATGTTCCTGGGTGCTGGCTCTGTTCTTACCTTCTGATCTTCATTTGATTTCTCAAGTGGACTTTTGTCCTGGGCAAGAGAGTCAGTGGATCTGCTGATTTGCTAGGCAGTACTATTTGTCAGGGAAATGAATAAATTAGAATTTCTTTAGCATGAGTTAGGTTTCTTGAGTTGATTTTTTTTCCTAAGTGAACTAAAAACGAAATTTCTGAAACTAACTGAGGCATGGTCTG
The DNA here is from genome assembly GCF_003265705.2 of Callorhinus ursinus. NCBI lineage: Eukaryota > Metazoa > Chordata > Mammalia > Carnivora > Otariidae > Callorhinus > Callorhinus ursinus. Next base: position 33,903,447 of record NW_027397066.1, on the reverse strand, counting down.
GACCCACAGGAGTATAGATACTTTTTATTTATTTGAGAGAGACGGAGAGAGAGAGAGAGCATGAGCACATGTTGGGGGGGTAGGCAGAGGGAGAAGCAGACTTCCCATTGAGCAGGGAGCCCGACGCGGGGCTCAATCCCAGGACCCCGGGATCATGACCTGAGCCGAAGGCAGACACTTAACCTACTAAGCCACCAAGGTGGCCTGGGTGTATAGATACTTTGAGAAGCAGTGGTTCAACCTCAGATTCTTCTGATGTCTGACCAGAATCTCTTCTCCTCTCCAGTAATCATGCTTTATTTATATATTTTTCAGATCACTAGTGAAGACCAGACAGACGTTGTTTTAGTGACAACAAGAAACCTTAGCTTCGTTTGTTCATGCCTTTGTCCAGCAAATGTTTATTGAGCACATACTTTGTGCCAGGCACTGTGCAAAGTTCAGGAAGACAGAGGGGAATGTACCAGAGCACTGATGATAAGGTGCTGCAGTAAAGGCATGCGTGTGAGGTCTGAGCGAATGGAGAGAAGGAAGGCTGTCCTCACTCTTTGGGAGTCAAGAGGCCTCACGGAATAGGAGCCGTGGCAAGGGACTCCTGTAAAACCCCACCACAGAAAACCCTTCGGCTGACTCCTTTTCCATTTTTCCTTCCCTCCATAGAACTGTCATAGCCTCTTTCTTCTATCGAACACCTGGGATTTGCCACTCCTCCCAAAGGGAATGTAGAGATTTGGCCTTTTAAATCTCTATAACTGTGGTTCTCGAAGAAGGAGGGGGGCAGTTTTTTTTCTCCAGGGACCGTTGTCAATATTTGGAGACATTTCTGATTGTCATGACTGTGGAAGGAGTACCACTGGCGTCTAGTGGGTAGAGGCCAGGGATGCTTGTAAATATCCTAGAGTAAATGCATGCACAAGGTAGTCCTGTGGGGAAGGAGTAGGAGTTGGTGGTTAAGAGCCGGACTCTTAGGGTTCCAATATTGCTCTGCATTTTAATAGCCATATGACTGGGGACAACTGAAGTATAGAATTGCAGGTGGAGAATAGCACTGACAGTGCTTTAGTTCCCTCATCCATAAGTAGGAATGCTAGATATGATAGGGTTGTTAGGAGGATTTCATGCGTTACTATATGAATATAATAATGAATAATACTTGCTGTAAAGTAAGATCTTACCAGTTATTATTATTTTTTTATTTTAGGCAAAAACTTTAACTTTTGACTCCCAAGAGCCTGAGTTTAGAGAATCCAGGGCAGCCAGGTTTGTGGCACCGTCTCTCAGTAGGCTTTGGGGTAAGAATGGGCCACTGGTTTTGTTTCTCTAGTTCCTTTTTCTCCATGGGTTTTATTTTCCACTGTTTCTACCTCTTGATTCTAGGCCTTTCGATAGCTTTGTCATTCATCCTTTTTTTTCCCAGGGACCCAAATTTATGCCCTTAATGAACCTTTCCCTGGAGGACTGAGAAATATATTTGTGATTTTCCTTAGCTCTATTTTGGGAATGGTGAGAAAACAGGAAGCAGGTCAGGGGAGAGCTGCCTTACTTCCTGATTGTCACAGCTCCCTTCTCTATGAAATTCCATGCAAGACTGAGAGGCAGGTGGTAGGGCCTGCTTGGTAACTAACTCTTCCCTCTACGCCCACCAGCTCCGCCCCCAAGTTAGGTGCCTCCTACTTCCAAAATACACTGTAATTGGGCCACAATATCTGCCTGCTTGAACTCATCTCTCAAAATCAAGGCAAAGATGCAGGCTGTGTCAATGGGATTTAAAATGTTTTGGTCCTCTCCTTCAAGGTTTTGGAGTTGTTCTGAAAACAAAAAAGGGAGGCAGCTTGTCCTCTTAGGTGGCAGCGTCTTTGCGGCCTAGAACTGTGTCTTCCTACTTGCAAAAGTGCTCAAACCACGGTCTCAGCCGACTTTCCACAGGAGGATGGACCCGTGGCCTCCGCTCAGCAGATCACATTTACTGTCACATTTTCCCAACCTGATTGACTCGTAAGGATTTTCATTCTGTGTTTTGAATGGTGTCAACAGACTAGAGAAAAATGAAGAAGTTCTGTCCGTTCCTAAGCTTTCCGATTCCGTCCCCATGACACGGTCATCTCACCCCTGAATGAGGGCAGTAGCCTCTCAGCGGCCCCCTGGCCTGGCTGGCTCCAGTCATTCAGTTTGGCTTCCGAAGCGCTGGGCGCTGTGCCAAATGCTGCCGGTGGAAATGGACCAGGGTGGAAGCTGACCGGAATGGCCCCGGCCCCTGTCTGTAGGGCAAGACTGGCAACTGAGATAAAACGCGCCGTTTGCTACCAGGGTGGGGGCATGGGGTGGGATGTACTCAGCCCTCCCTGACCCGTACCTGCCCTGGCTTAGGGTTTGTGTGTAGGGGTGTCAGGTGAGGCTTCCAGGGGAAAGGGATGCTCCGTGTGTCCCACAGCATGCCTGGCGCCTCCATCTGTGCAGCGGGGTAAGTAAGCTCCCGTTCGGAGCCCTGCTGTTGCTGACAGCGGGCCTCCCTGCCTTCCCACCACTGTCGCCTCTCATCAAGTTACCTCCTCCATGGCCTCGCTGTTTGTTCTCTGCACTGCCTCCAGGGTGATCTTCTGAAATCCTCTGCAGGCCCAGGCATGCCCATCCCAGCCCTCCAGGGGCTTCTCGCTGCCCTCAAGATGAAGCGCCAGCCTCTTGGCATCGCCCCTGGTACCCTTCGTGATCTGTGTTGCTCTCCATCTCATGCTCTAAGCTTGAGCCACACCGTTGTGACAATACGCCCAGCTTTCTCTGGCCTTTGGGCTTTTATCCTCTGTTCCCATTGCCTGCAACCATCCTTACTGTCTGTGTATTCTTTATTTGGCTTGATTTTGTTCCTCCTTCAGTGGGTGTCCGAATGACCCGAGGGCCTGCTAAAACATACATTGCTGGCCTCACCCCCTGAATTTCTGATTCGTAGGACTGTGGTGTGGCCCGATTCAAAGTTTACACATCTAACAATGTCCCGGGTGATGTTGAGGCTGCTGGTCTGGGGACCACACTTGGAAGACCACTGGGTACCTGGTTACCCAGAACAGGGTGACTAGCTCTTCTTGCTTCCACAGTGAGCGCCTTATGCCCCTCTTCCATCCTACCCGTGTTGTCACACTGCATTGTAACTACTCACTTCCCAGGCTTCTCGCTTAGTCTGTAAGCCCCTTGAGGGACAACACTGTTAACTTCTTCATCTTTGTGCTCCCAATGCTTAGAAATCCTGGATGCTCAATAAGCATTTGCCAAAGATTGAATATATGAATGAAAACTATCATTGGAGGCTTTTTTTTTTTTTTAAGATTTTATTTATTTGAGAGAGAGAGAGAAAGTGCATGAGCGGGAGAGAGGGGCAGAAGGAGAGGGAGAAGCAGACTCCCTGCCAAGCAGGGAGCCTGACGCAGCTCCATCCCAGGACCCTGGGATCATGATCTGAGCCCAAGGCAGACGCTTAACTGACTGAGCCACCCAGGGGCCCCCATTGGAGGCTTTAATAAATATGTACCAGAATGTTTTTAGCAGCTAGTTTTTCTGACAGTTTATCCCCCGTTGTGATGGTATAGGCTTATAACATGATGTTAGTGAGATCAGCATGAGTTTGGTTAACATAAGAGCCAGTTAACTATGTGGTTTTGTGTCCAAATTCTAGAAAGGTCAGGGGAGGAGCTCATATTAAACCGTTCATTATTGTTTCTGGAATGACTCAAAAATACACAGGTTTTTCAAATAGGGCTTGGTAAGAAAATATGTGTCCAAAAGAAATGCAGTTGTCATTTAATTTAGCAACTATAACATAACTGTGGCCTTTTAATTTGAAATAATAAATCTTATTGAACTCATATTAAATGTAACCAGATGTTTAAGTAATCGTTTCTCCAAGCCAGAGGGAGGGATTGCTAGAATACTTCATGTACTTACTCAGTCTGTAAATGTTTATTGAGCACCTACTATGTGCCGTAGGCCCTAAGATATGGCAGTGAGTAAAACACTGCAGCTTTCTGGGTGGGAGATGCCATAAAGAAGTCAGAGATGGGTGATGTCATGCAGAGCACCCAGTGGGCTCCTTCAAATCAAGTGAGTAGGTGGCTATTAAGGCTGCGTCCCGAGTGACGGGAATTGACGGCCATGTCAAGATCATGGCATGGAGAGGAGCAATTTAAGGCCACGAGAATGGTGCAGAGGAACTAACTTTAGGACATCTCTTTGAGGAGCCCTAATGCCCCTCTAGTTTTGAAGACCGGATTGATGTCAACTTATTATTGTGCCTCCTTATCCAGATCTGGGCTCCAACCTTGCTTCCACAACATCCAAAGTAGTACTTCCCAGAGGGGGCTCAGTGAATCCCAAGGGATTGGAAATATGTTGGGAATAAAGGCTTCTGCTGTCAAGTTCAGAAAACTGCATGTACTTTTTCTTTCCGTGAACATATCCAGAAGTCCTGCTGAAAAGAAACTTCCATTTAATGCAGCATTTGCCCAGGGGGCCTAGTTTGCACAGTCTCCTCTGAGCTGGTGTTTCCTGTTGCACACCTTGGATGACCAGTTCTAAAGGGGCTGCTTTGTGCACACCTAAGAAGAATGTTTTGCATGATGCAGACTTGTCTCCTCTTCACGTCCCCCTTAACCTTCGGGGACCTGGATTGTCGAAAAAGGCAGAGGTGGGGTTTCTCCTATTGGTTTTCCAAATGTCTTGTGCCCTGTTGGTCAGTCCCATTGATTTGGGTGCAAAGATAAATGGCATTTAGAGCCCGAGAGAGCATTGCTCATTTGCTGCATTCAGGGAAGAGCTGGCTAGACTGTCCTGTGGGATGCAGGCTGTTTCTGCCCCTGCTTTAAGCCTCAGTTACTCTAACAGAGAATGGTTTGTGTTTGAATTGCTCATATTATGACTTCATTCTATCTTCCTTTGGGTATGTAAACATTGCTTTGGGTGTCAGCTGACCCTAAGTAAAGGAGGGGGAGAGGAGTGACCTGCTTGGAGTTCCTAAGGGCGAGCCTAACTTAGGAACGATAAACTTAGGTTGGACACTATATACTGAGTTTTTGCTGATGTTGTGGAATCTTAATCTCAACCTAAAAAATACTGGCATTTCGATTTCTTTTCAGTTGATGTGTGTTTAGTTTTGGCCCTTCCTGAAGTCAGAGCAGATGTTTTATTCTCTGTTAAGTTTGAAGTTTTATTCTCTTGAAGTTTTATTCTTTTTTAATCTTTATGGTTTTAGTTTGACACAGCAAGCCAGGAAAGGTTCAAGGTGGGGCAAGCTCCCTGAAAAGTTTCATTTAAGGGAGATCCCAGGATGAGTCTTTCTGTAAAATAGTTCAGAGTAAGAGAGCATTTGGGTCAGTTGCCGGGGTTAGGAGGAGGCCCCATCCTGTGCTACTTAATTTTTTTTTTTTTTTTTTTGTGCTTGGGGCAATTTCTAGAAAGATGCATGGGGCCTGGCTGAGAATAGGGTCAAAGAAGCTGGATCCTAGGGATTTGGAATGATTAGTCCTTTCAGGTCTTCCGTGTTGGGGTTCTCTGTTTTCATGGGCTCTGCTCTCCCTCAATGAAACAGGAAATTCAGTTTGAATGGTGAATATGTTGGATACCATTACTGTGTACGGGTTCTCTGTGTCTTTAGTTATGTAGTACCCCAAACCCCGCATTCAAATTAAATGTATTCCAGTGATTTGAGCAGAAAATGTGTGAGGAGTGGAGGAGTAAAGGTAACACTCCCTGCTCTTATTCATGGGACCTAGCAATTGGGTCAATGTCATTTTCTAAAAACGTCTTTTTTTTCTAGGACTTGAGGCTATTTCTACTAAAATAAATAAAGGAAGTCTTGCATCCCATCGACTTAGGTATAATTGTCTCCCGATCAAAGTCATCTCCTGCTGACTTGAGTTTTATTTCATCTGAAATCATTTTCCTTTACTGTTACTAGGTCCTGCTATTTTATATATTATATATATATATATATATATATTTTACAAGCCACAAGTAGCAGCAAGAAACAAAAATAAGACGTGGTTTTATTAAATTTTACACTTTCCCCCCTTAGTTCTGAGAACATGTGAGTTGCAAGAAAAATAAAAAAAAAAAAACAACTGGGGGGAATGTTGATTTGTGGCATTATTATTCTTATTTCCTGGGAAGAAAACAGGATTTTCATTAGATGCCGTTGTGCTGTTTTCCATTGTGAGGGGTAACAGTGGGATGGATGGCCACGTTCGGAGTTTATATACATTTTTGCTTAACCTTTAAATGGTTTTACGTGAACAGTTGTGAAGCTGTTGCCCTCTTTCTGCAGTGCCAACTATTCTACAGGATGATTCTGGTTGCCAAGGACAATTTCCTTCCATCAGAGTGAAACTTCAGGCGATTTTAACTTATTTCTCCTGTGGGAGAGCTCGGTAGATACAGGTTTTCGTGAAAGCACATTTATTTTTCCTTGGTGTTGACCTTGGAAGTTAATTTTTGAAAAGCTTGAAGGTGTATCATTTTGATTGATGGTTGAGTTAAAGGATACTCAATATGATGTAATTATGCAGATTTCATTTGCATAAAGCAAACAATGATGAGAGAATGAGTAGAAAGGAAAATGGAATGCCTCTGTGGTAGGATTGTGGATGATTTTGTTGGCTTTCTCGTTCTTCTTCCTTCCTGACCATTGTAGTGTTTTCATATCCTCCTAGCAATTAGTAAAAAGGAAAAAAAATTTCTCACACGTTCATTTTTATGTCCTCCAGAGGTCGTGCATTTCAGCGTGTTTCTTCAAGGCGACTTAACTGGGAACAAAGAATTGGCATTATGCTTAGTGAAATAAGCCAATCACAAAGGGACATGTATTGTAGGAGCATATTTATGGTGCCCAGAATAGTGTAATTCACAGAGACGGAAAGCAGGGGGCCCGGGGAATGGGGTTTTATTTTATTTTTTTTAAAAAGACTACTTGAGAGCAAGAGAGGAGAGCGTGAGTGGGGAAGGAACAGAGGGAGAGGGACAAACAGACTCCACGCTGAGCACGGAGCACTGTATGGGGCTCGATCCCACAACCCTGAGACCATGACCTGAGCTGAAACCAGGAGCCGGATGCTCAACTGACTGAGCCACCCAGGCGCCCGGAAACAGGGATTTAGTGTTTCATGGATCCAGAGTATGATTTGGGGAAGATGGAAAAGTTCTGAACATGGGTGGTGGTGATGGCCGTACAACAGTGTGAATGTACTTAATGCCACTGAACTGTAAACCTAAACATGGTTAAAATGGTGAATTTTATATGTATTTTACTACAGTAAAAGAAAAAAAAATAGAAACAACTGCTTCTCTGTCTTCACCATGTCCTCGCGTTAGACTGAAGCTGCTCTGAGCGCGCTCTAACCTTGGCTCGGAGGGGTGTGGAAGGCACAGACCCCAAGAGCTTGGGGGTGGTGGGTATAGGTGCCACTTAACTTGAACTTGATACCAAGCTCTTGCCTTTCCAAAAGCTTTCATTTATGAGAGATGAACACTGATCCAAGACAAGTTTGAAACTGTGAATTGGGTATGCTCTATGTAGGGCAAATTTTTGGCCATATCTGTTACTGACTTCTACTTTGGAAATGAAATAGTTTGGTAAAAATTAATCTTCATTTGAATGTCCTCCAAAACTGTGGCACTTTCCCCATTTATTTTGTTGAGTGTTTCCTCAAAGCCAAGTGACTGTGTAGTCTGACTTTTCTTTTGTCTCATCCATGTTGTTCTAAAGAGAGCATAGACTTTAGGTCTGGACAGGGCCAAGTTTCAGTTTGGGCCCTGCCCTGGGAACGTGGGTGTAGGTGGGTCCTCTGCCTGAGCCATGGTTTCTCCATCTGTAAAATATCTAGAACGGTACCTACCTGGTTGGGAGGATTTACTGTGATAACATGTGAAAATGCGTACCACTCTCTTGATTACCTGTTGTTGAAACGGTCAGTAGGTTGACCAGACATTCTAGATCAACCCCACATTTGTTATTGTGCTATAGAAGATGGTCCTTGATCAAACTGACAGACTTTTCAGAATTAAAATATTTTATTTTATTTTTAAAAAAGATTTATTTATTAGAGAGAGAGAGCGTGCACACAAGCAGGGGGAGGGGCAGAGGGAGAGGGACAAGCAGACTTTCTGCTGAGTGGGGCTCGATCCCAAGACACTTAAACAAGTCAGACACTTCTGAGCCACCCAGGCGCCCCTAAAATATTTTAAAGGATAGTTCTTTTAGAAAAGGCAAATGGAAAGATGTTTATAATTGGTAGCAGGTTTTTTTTTTTTTAAAGATTTTATTTATTTGAGACAGAGAGAATGAGAGAGAGAAAGCACATGAGATGGGGGAGGGTCAGAGGGAGAAGCAGACTCCCCGCTGAGCGGGGAGCCCGATGCGGGACTCGATCCGGGGACTCCAGGATCATGACCTGAGCCGAAGGCAGTTGCTTAACCAACTGAGCCACCCAGGCGCCCTTGGTAGCAGGTTTTTAATGCTTTATAGTCGACTACATGTTCTTGGTTTTTATTGGTACCTCATCCCCTGCTTTGTATTATCTTCGGAGAACATGAATGATAGTCCCTCAGTGTGTTTGATACCTCTTATAGTTTGATAGTCTTGGAAGACCTGTGGATTGGGCTTTGATCCTGGGTCTGTCTCTATCAGCACAGTGACCCTGAGCAAGTTACCTCTTTTTCCTCACCTGTAGGAGGATCCTATAGAAATTATAAGGGTTGATGTTTATTGAGCACTTACTGGGAGACAGTCGTCACTGTGGTAGATGTCTTCTGTGGAGGGCATCATTTGGTCCCATACCTCTATGGGGAAGCTGCTATAATTATTCACAAATGTTAAGTGGGGAAGCTGAGGCTCACCAACGTCCAAGGGCACACAGCTAGAGCAGGTGATAGGACTGAGCTGAATGTAGATTATGAGGAGAGAACTTGGCACTGGGGAAGGCACTTAGTACATGTGAATGCTGCATGCTACTGCGCATGCGTGTGCACGCGCGTGTGTGCGCGCACACACACACACACACACACACTGTGCATCCTTAAATTGATATTTCCCTAAGATACAAGAGCTACTAGGTTATAAAATCTGGAATTCCCTAAGAGGGTAGAGAGTATCTGGTGTGAGAAAGCTCATATCAGAAGCACAAATTGTATTTGGTTGTGATTATAGCTGCTTTGCATTTTTTTTCTCATTGCTTTTTTAAATGAAGAAAATTTCTATATTCTCTGTAGGGTTAACATATATTTTTAAAGGATGTCATTGGGGGTTTTACTGTTTTTCTTTCAGAAAAAATCAGTTATTTCTCTAATCATTAAGCATCCTGTCCTGAGAATAATTACAAAGGATAAGCTCCAGCCACCAGGGGTGAGCAACTGGCAGTCTTAAAATGTTCTGTAAAGATATTAGTCTGAAAATTGCATTTTAATGTGGTATACTAGTAAAATAGAATTTTACTTGCTAAATTATTTCATCTTAATAATGATCTTTTTCTAAGGAAGGCTGTTACTTTTTTTTTTTTTAAATGGGTCATTCATATCTTCCAAAATAAGTGAACTGTCCTTTGGGATAACCTGTTAGTATCCACTTCTGTTTGAGTCTGGAAAATTGATGGAATATGAGAAAGCAGATAGAATTTCAGGTCAAGACTTTGATTTTAGGAAATATCATTTTCTCTACCATGTGCTTTGACTAGCTTTGGCCCACAGCACATCCTGACTTAAATCCTGTATTTTTTAAAATGAGTTATGGCGGCTTATGTGGTCCTTATCATAATCTAGGTGATGCTAGCAAAATGTATTCACTAGTTAACAATGATGCCTTCTGATAAAACCATTTCAAAGAATAATTCTTGAGTAGTGATTTGGTTGACAATTATGCTTGCCAGAGATTTTATTTTTTATTTTTTTTAAAGAACCAAATTCTGAATTAACCCATTTTGGAAGTTTCTGGTTGCTTCCCTAGCATACAGAGAAAAATCAGGCTGCCAGTGTGTGGTGGACATATTTCTCATGATTAATAGATGAATAAAATACAATTGATATAGACTGAATATACAAGTTTGACACTAGACTCTGGAGGAAGAGAGAGGCTATCAACGGGAGAAACTGGAAACACCCATTTACTTGAAGAATTTTGTACTTTGTTTACATTTTCCTTGAAGGCTAATTTTGATTAATCAAAATTTGAAGGTTGCATGTAATCTTAAACTGTTAATTATAGACCCCAGGGAATCATTAGCTTTCAAAAGAAGTGGGCACTTCTTTAAGAATTTAAAAAAGAAAATAAATATCAAATAGGTCACTGTTATAGAATATCGTTTAATTATTGTTCATTGGTCAAAACTTAAAGGTATTGCCTTAAATGGATAAAATGGAGGTGTATAACAAATTACCAGAGTGGAAGGGAAACAGAGTATAAGTACTTGAAGTTTTTCTCGCATATTAACTGGCTTCCACTCTAGGGAAATACTTGCTTTTTCATGATAACATTTCTCATGTACTTAAAGTATGTTTATATTTTGGTTGTGTCCCCTTTACTTTGTGTGGAAAGAAACCCCTGAATCTCAAACCTCTAACCGCTCCTTGTTCAGAGGAGTGATTGGAGAACTAGCAAATCTTTCATCAACGAAGAGGGTAACTGGTTAGAGAAACTGAGTCATTTCCCTGCATCTTTGCAATCAGTCCCTCTACAGGCTGTCTGTTACAGGTTGAATTGTGACATTCTCCTCCCCCGCCCCAACTTCTTCCCCACTCCAAGGGTACATGGAAGTCCTAACCCCTGGTTCCTGTGAGTTTGACCTTACATGGAAAAGGGACTTTGAAGATGTCATCACGTTAAGATGAGGTCAGACTGGAGTAGGGGAGGCCCATAATCCATTACGACTGGTCACCTTATACCAGGAGGGAAATTTGGACGCAGACCAAAGGGAGACTGCCCTGTGATGACAGAGGGACACAGAGGAGGAAGGAAGGGGCTGTGTGAAGGTGGGGGCAGACTGGAGTTACACTGCTACAAACCCAAGGAATGCCCGGGGCCTCCGGCAGCCAGCATAGACAGGGAAGGACCCTCTCCCGGTGGCTTTGGAGGGAGCAGGGGCCTGCCAGCACCGTGATAGTGGAATTCTAGCCTCTAAAACTGTTGAGACGATAAATTCCTATTGTTTTCAGCCTCCCAGTTTGTGGTTGTTACAACAGCCACAAGAAGCTACAGGATGAATCATACCTTCAGAGTTTGAATCCTGGCCTCACATTGTAATGCTGTGATTGATCTCAGGCAAGTTATTGAAGCTCACGGTGCCTTGGTTTACTCATCTATGAAACAGGGCTAAAAAGAATACCTTCCTCGTGTAGTTGGTTTGAAGATAAAATATGTGATACTTCGAATAATGCTATTATATGTAAAGAATGCAGTCATTTCAAAGCTACAAATGATTTTTGACCATTCAGCAAATATCCACTGAGTTTCCTTTTTAACAGCAGGCCCTATGCTAGACAGTGAGTGTCTGGCGTGAACCAGGCAGACGGGATCTCCGCCCTCCCAGATCCTTCAGGTGATCATTGCCTCTATTAACGTGAAGAAGAAAGGAAAGTGGATTCCATGTGGCATCTTTATGGGCAAGAACTGGGTGTAACCTTTCTGAACCCCAGAGAGTCTAGTGCAGAACCTGTGTACTGGGCAGGCAGTGAGCGTGGAGCCACATTACCTGGGGTCAAATTCGGGTGTTTGTTAGCTCTCACCTTGGGCTGTAATAGAATTTTTAACTTTCTCTGCTTCCACAGCTGCAAAATGGGGACATACTGGAATCCTCCCTAATGGGGTTAGGGTGAGGATTAAATGAGTTAAAATGCATAAAGTACCTAGAATAGTAGGCACCTAATAAATGTTATTATATTATGAAATGATCCCTGAGAGATCTTAAACTTGTAAATGAATTTTTGTGATAATTATTAAGTGTGGAGAATTCAAGTGTGAATCAGACGTAGTTCCTGTCCACGTAGACTCACGGTCAAGTTGTGTGTGGGGGTTATTTATTTACATGGTAGTAAAATAGCATATGAACAAAAAATGGTGGTAGAAAGTAGAAGGAGCCTGGTTAATTCTCCTTGGAGTACCAGGGAAGGTTTCCCAAAGATAAGTTTTGGAGGTTGAATAGGAGTTTGCCAGGCAGCAAAGGAAAGAAAGAACATTAGGGGAAATGAGAGTAGTAGTATATCCAAAGGCATGGAGTCTTAACACCATGATAGGTACAGGAGACACCCAGGGGTCACTCACAGTGGTATAAGAGTGTAGGTAGTGTGTATAACCTTAAGCTACTTTCTTGACCTCTCAACTGTGCCTCTGTATTTTCATCTTTTAGTGATAATAGTCTCTGGGGGGATTAAATGAATATATTAATTTGAAGTGCTTACATCCTCGCTTGGCCGAAGTGCTCAAAAAGTGTTGGCTCTAATTAACGTTAATTACTCTTGTATTTGCTACTGAAAGACAAGGGTTAAAAGGCTTACTTACTATTCTCAGTCTAGTTCATGGATTCTTGCGGGCCTGTATAAGTGCTGCACCCTCGGGTGCATATACTTTCTTGTAAACAACGTTTTTACCATTTGACATTGGGATTAGGAGGTGAAGAAACTACACCGTACTTTGTTTAAGTAGAGGAAAAATGATTAAGAGAGGCTAGACATTGGCACAGAGCTATGTGCAGATTGCTGATTGGGCAAAATAAAAAAAATAAACCAGCATGTTGAGCCAACATAGTTTTGTTTTTAAATCTGGTGAACCACCTGTATCTAAGCGATTAATTTAAAGATGGCTTTGGTTTGTTGTTAATTGTCTCCGATTACTTGGTGACATCAGTCTATGTTCTGAACCACTGTAAGTTGAAAAAAGCCACCACCAGAATGCAGTCTGCTGGTTGTGCTGCTCAGGGTGGTGTGTGCACAGAGGTGAAAGGGTGCATGTGGCCTTGGATTTCTTTGGCTACACTTCTCAGATCGGTGATGGCAATTGCATGACTTCAGCCATGGTCCCACTCACTTTTATTTTTAGTTTTTGAAGGGGGGAGTCATTTCCAATTGTGGTTTTTCTTTGATTATGAAAGTACAATGTGCTCATTATGACAAGGCTCAGACCAAAAAAAGGGAAGAGACTTGAAGGAGGCAAAGTGGGGTGGTCTGTGCTGTGCATATTTGGGGAAGAAGTGTTCCAGGCAGTGGTGTTTGAGGAGTGGGAGGCTAGCAGCAGGGCTGGAGTGAGGTGAATGCCGGGAGGAGTAGTGGGCTCAGATAAAAAGGTTGGGGTGAAGGCAGTGAAACATCCTGCAGGGCTGGTTAGGCCGTTGGTGTGAAGATGCTCTGAATTGAGATGCAGAAGGTTGGTCCAGGGGAGCAGGTTCTGGTAGGAGAGGGTCATGGACCAAATATTTGTGTCCCCTGCAGATTCATGTGCTGAACCCCTCCCCACAATGTGATTTTAGGCGATGGGCCCTTTGGGAGGTCATTAGGGTTAGATGAGGTCGTGAGGGTGGAGCTCTCACAAATGGGATTAGTGCCCTTCCAGGGGTCACGACAGAGCCCGATAGCACTTTCTGCTCTCTACCACGTGGACACACAAGATGCTGGCAGTCTGCAACCTGGGAGACGGTACTTACCGGACACCAAATCTTCCAGTGCCCTGGTCTTGGACTTCCCAGCCTCCAGAACTGTGAGAAATCAGTTTCTGTTGTTTTTAAGCCACCCACTCTGTGGTGTTTCTTATAATAGCCCAAATGGACAAAGGCAGGACAGATCAGGAGTTCAGCTTTAAATATGATATTTTGAGGTGTTTGATTGATATACAGTTGGACCTATGGACCTGGCAGGTGGGTCTAGGAGTCTGGAGCTTAGGGGAGGGGTCTGAGCTGGAGCTGTAGGTTTGGGAGTAAAAGATCATTCAGGGAGGGAATGAAGATAGAGAAAACTTGCAAGAGCTTAGCTTCTCATTAACAAGTTAGGGTGGGGGCGCCTGGGGGGCTCAGTTGGTTAAGCGACTGCCTTCGGCTCAGGTCATGATCCTGGAGTCCCGGGATCGAGTCCCGCATCGGGCTCCCTGCTCAGCAGGGGTCTGCTTCTCCCTCTGACCCTCCCCGCTCTCATGTGCTTTCTCTCTCTCATTCTCTCTCTCAAATAAATAAAATCTTAAAAAAAAACAAATTAGGGCTGAAGAGATGAGGAAGAATAGGGCAAAGAGACTGAGAAGGAGTGGCTGCCAAGGTAGGAGTGTGATGTCCTGGAAAAGCCAAGTGAAGATAAATTTCAATGGATAGATGTGATCAGCTGGGTCAAATTTGAAAATAAATCACCTCTCTGTGTAAAATTGTAGTGATTATTGAAAACTTATGGGTGTTCTTTAGGTCTTACTTATTTCTCTACATATACAGAGTTGTATTAAGTATAAATGCCCCGTTCTCTCTTCCTTCTCTGGGAGATAGCATTGTTAATAGTTAATAGTCTGGGTAACCTTCCAGATGTGTGTGTGTGTGAGAGACAGTTATTTACATATCTGTATTAATAACTATATCTATAAATTTTTGGCTTAACAAATTTTTCAAATATACAAATATGCCAGTAAGTAGAGACTAATGTATTAAATCCTGACGTACCTCCTGTCCATTTTTTTAAATTAAGTTTTTATTTAAATTCCAGCGTAGTTAACATACAGTGTTATATTAGTTTCAGGTGTACAATATAGTGATTCAGCAATTCCATACAACACCGAGTGCTCGTCCTAAGTGCCCTCCTGAATCCCCACCCTCTATTTCTCCCATCCCCCACCTACCTCCCCTTTGGTAACCATCAGTTTGTTTTCTATAGTTAAGAGTCTCTTTCTCAAGGTTCCTGGGTGGCTCAGTCGGTTAAGTGGCTGACTCTTGATTTTGGCTCAGGTCATGATCATGGAGCCCCGAGTAGGGTTCACACGAAGTTGGAGTCTGCTTCAGGATTCTCTTTCTCCCTCTTCCTCTGTTCCTCCCCCCCCAACTCTCTTACTCAAATAAATAAATAAATCTTTAAAAAAATAGAGTCCGTTTCTTGGTTTGTCTCTTTTTTTCCTTTGTTAGATTGTTTTTTTTTCCTTAAATTCCGCATATGCCTACTAGTCATATTAAAGAAATGTGACCACTGTTCTGGATATCTTAGAATTTGTTTTTACTTCCTTATTATTGCAGTTAGCTCTACTATTTTTATTTGTATTGTACTATTTTTATTTTTATGCACACACGTACGTCTTCTCGCTTGTGTGCACACACGCATGTGTTCTCTGTCTTTCCCCCTCCTCAGGCTCTTTCCCTTAGCCCAAGTGTGCTGTATTTTTCAGGCAGCTGTGCTCTAACAGCTGCCGCAGAGGTCCAGTACCCAGCTGGGTCCTGGGAGAGCTACAGAAGTAATGATGCACAAAACGGCAGCCTCCAAAAGGAACGTGTTCAACTTGCTGATGAGAGTAGCCTTGGGGAGTCCCAGGGTTCCGTTTGAGAGCTCTCCTGAGCCAGTGTGGGGATCAGGGTCTAGGGGAAGGTCTGAGGCTTTGGTGTCCTTCAATCCTTGCTTGGAATCCCAGCTCCATTGCTAACTGTGAGCATGGACAAGTTATGTCTCCATTTTCTTCATCCACAGATGGGAGACCCCAATTCCCACCTTAAAATGTTGTGAGGCTTGTGGGAGGTAACTTACGTAAGCAAAGTGCGTAAGAGAGTTTATTGTGTACTCGGTACCAGTGACATATATTCCTTCTCATCTCATTTTTCCTGTCTTGCTGTTAAACTAATTGGTGGATGAAAAAGGTTTGGAGGTATATTATTTAAGTAAGTACACTTGGGTTATCTAGAAAGGAATATTGAGATAAAAGAATCTCAATGCAAAAAGTAGCTGATCCCAGACCAGTTCTCTATTGTTTTTTGTTTTTTAGTTTTAAATCCAAAACTTTGTTTCACTGTGAACAGGTTCATTGTCAAGTTCACTACCAGAGGTTTGGTGGTCTTCTGGAAAAGAGGAGCTAATAATCTGTCTTCTCTAACTACTACTGTGCCCTACCTGTGCTATTTACCTGCCTCAGGAGAGAATAATACTTCAGAAGATCCATCCTAGCATCAGTTGGTGCATCTCTGTTGTAAAAACATCATTTGGTTAGATGTTGTCAGCTATGGTGTGTGGAAACAGGTCCTTAATCACAATGGTGAAATGAAGGGGTTGGAAAATGAACAAGTAAGAAAAAACAACTTCAAATAGCTTCCCATTGCTGACAAATAACGAGTCCTGCAAATGTTTAGCATTGGCCAAGTATTTACTGTGATCCCTTAGACACTGCACTGGAGGACATGACTGGGTCAGGACTGCCCAGCACACCGGAGGTGCAATCAAATGGCGTTCCCACCCTTGGCTCTCAGACTGGCCACCCCGCTTGGTGAGTGACTTGCATTAGTAAAAACCATCTTTTTTTTTTTTGAAGAGTTTATTTATTTATTTATTTATTTATTTATTTATTTATTATTTTTTA